>NW_005872098.1:33284-73135 GCF_000147115.1 Myotis lucifugus
ACCTTTAGCTGGGACAGTTGACCAGGGACACAGACCCAGGTCCTTGCAGCTCTGGGTTAGGGCTCTGAGCTTCTACCAGGTTGCAGCTTGCCCCGCTCTGCAGAGGAGAGTTCTGGTCGGCTTAGACCCGGAGACGGACCGGTGTCCCTGAGATTCATCGGGGACTCCTTCGGAGCCTGCAGGCGGCTGCGCCTGTGACAGCAGCAAGCCTTCGCTGGACGCTGTGTGCGACCCGGAGCGAAGACAGGGAGTGTCCCTCCTCCACACCTCGGCTGTGCTGCCCTGCGGCCTGTCAGTCCTCGCCCTCTTAGGGGCCTGCTGCCACCAGGGAGGGTGGAACTGGCCTTGAGCGGAGAGGGGGTAACAGGCAGCTGGGGAGTGACTTCTGGAGGATGCGATGCAGAGACTGGGTGCCGAGGCCTGGAGGCAGCAAAGTGCTGGGCGCGGGATGGCGTGGCCAGTGTCACCTGTGCTTACAGGGACGCGTGGCCGGAAGGGCAGGCACAGACCAGGGCTCCGCTCTGAGGGCAGCTGGGGTTCAGGGAGGGTCTTTTGTGGTGGCCGGAGGAGGGTGTCCTCCCCAGAAGAAGGGAGGAAGAGCCTGGAGGGAGGCGCGGGAACGTGGGCTCTGTCCTAGGCCCGGGAGCAGGGGGTCTGCAGGCCTCACCCCCCGCAGTGCCGGCAGCTCCAAGTTGGACCAGGCGCAGACAGGCCCACAGCCCGCCCAGCCTTCTCAGGAGCTTGTGGCCCCAAAGGCTATTTCAGGTGTCTCCCCTCGTAGCCAGCACGGAATGGCCGGCCTGGACACGGGCAGGGCCCTGCCCTTCTCTTTCTGGGCCCCCTGCCCAGGGGGACGGACAAGCTCTGGGGGGCCGGGTCCAGAGCTCACCCTGGAGCTCGGGTTCTTGCCCCAAATGGGTCCTGGGCTGGCAAGGGCTGTGTCGAGCCCAGCCCCTGGGTCCAGCTCAGCCCGACACACAGTCCTGACTCGTTCCAGTCCCGCCGGGGCATGAAGCAAGACCGCCGTTCCCCGCCCACCCTGGTCTCCTCTCGGAGGCCCCGGCTGACAGGGAGCAGGGAGTGGGGTCCAGACAGGCTCCCCTGGACGGAGGCACGTGCACCTGCTTCCGGAGGCCTCTAGTCTTGTGGGCCTCCCCCAGGAAGCCCTCCTTGGGTCCTCCTCATCAAGGATCCCCTGGGAACCACAGGGCCAGGGCTCTGCCCTTACCCCCCTCCCCCTCCCAGGGGCCAGGGTCAGTAGCAACGCTGCTCCCCGGTGGGCGTGGCTCACTAGGACTTTCCACCAACACTAGCGTCCCTGCTGCAGTGGCCCGGCCAGGCCCTCCTCCGCCCTCACCCAGCCCTTGGCAGGTGGGGTCCCTCCTCATCCACAGGGCGCTGAGGCCACTAGGGGAGTGAGCAGCAGCGGGGGCTCGCTCACCCTGCGGTCCCCTCGGGCCTCTACACAGATGCCTTTCCCACCCAGATCGACCTGTACGCGGGGGCCCTGTTCGTGCACATCTGCCTGGGCTGGAACTTCTACCTGTCCACCATCCTCATGCTCGCCATCACCGCCCTGTACACCATCGCAGGTACGCCAGGCCCGGTCGGGTGGCAAACTGGAGAGAGGGTCCTGACCGCCGGGCTGGGCATTGGTGCAGCCGGGCGGACATGTGCCCGGATCTGAGAGGCCAGCAGAGCCCACGGGCACGAGCAGGAGGCGGGGCCACCTCCCCCCACAGCCCTGGACAGCTGTAGTCCGGCTGTGCTGGCCCAGCTGCCTGCTCCCACCGCTCACCCTCCCGGGAAAGGGCAGGGCCTGGATGTGGAGCAGCAGGCCCGCCCGGAGCCCTGGAAGCGCTCCCTGGTCCTGCTCCCTCGGTACCAGGCCCTCCAGCTCCCTCTCTCCCCGCAGGAGGCCTGGCCGCTGTGATCTACACCGATGCCCTGCAAACGCTCATCATGGTGGTGGGGGCTGTCATTCTGACGGTCAAAGGTGAGGGCTACGGACTGGCAGGGCCGCCCAGCAGCACGCCCTTTGGGGTCTGGGCTCGGCGTCTGGTGCAGAGCTGGCTCAGGGCTGAGGGTGAGGTGGGGCCCAGGGCGGATGTGCAGACACACAATGCGACCACAAACCTGCCTGGGTGTCTGCTCCGATTGTTAAGAACCACAGACAAGAGCCCAGAAGCGCTGGGCAGGGCGGAGGAGCGCAGGGCGAGGCAGACCTGACCTGGCAGAGGCTGTCCCGGGGCTCCGGGGAACGCCTCGTTCCTGGAAGGTGCCAGCAGAGCCAGGACCCCACAGAGGGGGGCCAGGGGCCTAAGTCTCTTCCAGACTCAGGCGCCAGATCCCGTGGCAACATCTGCCTCTTGTGTAGTGTTTGTACCTTTGCTCTGAGCACTCACCCCGGCCTGGCCTGGGCTCCAGGCGGCAAGGATGCTGGGCCCAGAGTCTGGGCAGCAGACGTCCCGCGTGGGAAAGGTGGGGAGTAGGGCCTGGGTTCTCCTGTGTCCAGGCTTCTGGGTATCTGCTTCCTCTCAGACCAGGGGCCTGAGACCCTAGAACCCACTGCAGGCGAGAGGCCCGAGTGGCCAGGCCCGGTCTGGACAGAGGGGAGTGACTGCAGACACAGCCAAAGCCACAGGGGGCCAGGCTGGGCCATGAGGGGCTGACCCTGAGGTAGACAGGAGCAGTGAGGGGGCATGTGGTCTGGGCTTGAGGCCCAGCTGGCTGGCCCTGTGACCCCTCCCTGTCCCCTGGGACTGGTTTCCTTTCTCAGGCTGTCACTGCCCGCCATTCTCCGCCTGCCCCAAATCACGTTCTTCAGAAGCCCCTGGGGCAGGACTTTAACACTAAACTCCTCGGAAGGTCCTTACGTGCTGAGAAAAAGTGCTTTTCTTCCCTGAATTGAGGGTTTAAAGCCCGTGCCCACGGCCAACCAGCATCAGAGGCCATAGGACCACGTGCTCATTTAATAGTATTTAAATACATAGAAAACAGTGGGGGACTCACCTCTGCAGAGCGCCCCCCCACACCCCGCTCTCCCTGACGCTGGGAAGGTGGGGTGGGGAGGCCAGCTGGACCCACAGGAAGTTCCCTGTGAGGTGAGGGTAGCGGGGGGCTGGGAGTCAGGCCACCAGCCACCAACCGCCCCGTCCTGCCCCGACCCCACCAGCTTTCGACCAGATCGGCGGGTATGAGCAGCTGGCAGCAGCCTACGCCCAGGCCATACCATCCAAGACTGTTGCCAACACGACCTGCCACCTGCCGCGTGCGGATGCCATGCACATGTTCCGAGACCCCCACACGGCGGACCTCCCGTGGACCGGGATGACCTTCGGGCTGACCATCATGGCCACCTGGTACTGGTGCACCGACCAGGTGAGTGTCCGCATCGTCGCCTGCGGCCTTCTTGCCTTCCAGGGTGGGCTGCAGGTCCGGCGCCCACCTGCCCGTCCGTGGTGCAGCCCCAGGAACACCCCCACGGGCCTGGGCTTCGGTGGAGGCCGGGATGACCGGGCTAGGGGTCCTTGTGGTCCCGAGGGGGCTGCACCCTCCGCCTGGAATCGGAGGCCCACTGGCCGCCGCCCGGCCGGGCCTTGAGGTGCTTCGACTGGGACAGTTTGGAGTACGGGATCCCCAGGGGACTGGGACGCACGTCGGTGGCCAGCCGCGGGCTCCCGGGGTCGGGCAGGGTGTGGGGCACGAGGCTCCCCTTGGCCTGCCAGTAGTGGGAACCCACCCTCCTGTTAGAGCTCTGGGCGCCCTCGGCAGCGGGGCAGTACGGCGGGGGTCCTGGGGTCCTCAAGGGCCGCGGGAAGCCATCTTTATCCCCCGTCTCCAAGGCAGAGGGTCCACGATGGTGGTCCTGGGGGGAGAGAAAAGACAGGTGACATCCGAGGAGCACCCACCTCCCGCGGGCTCTGCCAGTGGCTGCAGCCGCACGCTCGCAGCTGGTGGCCTGACCGCTGGTTTCCTAACTTGGTGCCTCAGCTCCCAGGTGTCCTGTGGGAATAACCGCCTTTTGCGGCTGTGATACGCCAAGTGCGGTTCGTCGCTGTCCCTGCCCCACCTCCGCCCTGCCTGCCGGAGGTCCTGTGCGCAGGGGCGGCCCTGGGAGCCTGCCTCCAGTCCTCTCCGAGAGGTGACGGGGCCAGGTGACCTCACAGCCTCCGCCCCTCTCTGGGTGGCAGGCCCTGGGCAGCCCCGGCACCGGCACCGGTGGGGAAAGTCGTCGAGAGGCAGCAGCGCCTTAGCCGGCACAGACCCGGGGCCGCGCCCCTGCACCGAGCCCGAGGGCCCCGTCCTGGGAGTGAGGCGCCAGGCCCCAGGGCCAGCCCAGCATCTCTGTGGGCCAGTGGGGACACCTCCCCTTGCAGGAGGTTCCGTGAGCCCCATTCCCAGGCTGGACCACTGAGGCCCAGAGGGCAGGACCGGGGCTGCACCCACAGGGAGGGGTTTCCCTGGGGCCAGGGCTGCCGTCCAGCGAGGGGCTGCCAGGGGCTCTCCCCTCCCGGCAGCAGGTGCTCAGTGTGTCTGCTGACAGACCTCCCGGGGCCATGACAGTGAAGGGACCCCGTGGGCCTCCGAGGAGCACTGCTTTCACGGCAGGTTCCGTCTGGCTCTCCTGGGAGGGCCGAGGGCACGCCGGGGGAGTGAGGGCTGGCCGGTGCCCCTGTACCCCGGCACCTCTCGTTTCCTCCCCACTCAGCACAGGCCTGGCGCGGTGCTGGCACATCTGGGCGGGGTATCATTCAGGAGATTTCTCATGAAGGCAGGGCTGGCCTCGAGGTCAGGGCTGAATGGGCCCGTCTGGAAAGAGGGCGACACGGGGAGGCTGAGGCGGGACGCCACTGGCATCGGTGGCCCGCAGCCTGGCCTCAGCCTTACCTCCCACCCTCCTCCTGCCTACGCTGGGCCTGCAGGGGGCAGCCAGGCCTTGGTCCAGAGCACCCACAAGGCAGAGATGGGCCCACTGGGTCCCACCTGTGTGGACGTCCGGGGCCTGCTCTGCTGTGACCCACACGAGCACCTGTGGACTCCCCAGGACACCTGGAGGGCTAGCTCCACTCAGCCCAGGCCAGGACGCCCCGAGACGCCCAGTCTGGTCAGCGCCAGGTGGCAGCTCTGTGTGCTGGGACCAAGGGTACTTCTCATTCTCTCCTTTAGACTTTTTTCACTGTCTCCTAGCTCAGTGGTCTGCAAACTGCGGCTCGCGAGCCATATGTGGCTCTTTGGCCCCTTGAGTGTGGCTCTTCCACAAAATACCGACTTCTGCGCATGGGCCACGAAGTTTCAATCACACTGTATGTGCGCGCCCGCACGTGGTATTTTGTGGAAGAGCCACACTCAAGGGGCCAAAGAGCCGCATGTGGCTCGCGAGCCGCAGTTTGCCGACCACTGTCCTAGCTCATCCACAAGGCACAGGCTGCACTCTTGTAATCAGAAACAAACAGAACCGCCGAAACCGGTTTGGCTCAGTGGATAGAGCGTCGGCCTGCGGACTGAAGGGTCCCAGGTTCGATTCCGGTCAGGGGCATGTGCCTGGGTTGCGGGCACATCCCCGGTGGGGGATGTGCAGGAGGCGGCTGGTCGATGTTTCTCTCTCATCGATGTTTCTGGCTCTCTGTCTCTCTCCCTTCCTCTCTGTAAAAAATCAATAGAATATATTTAAAAAAAGATGTTTTTAAAAAAAAAAAAGAAAGAAACAAACAGAACCAATAACACAGGAGGCCTGACGGCCCTGAGCCTCAGCCTCCACCTGCAGGCGGCCGAGAGCAGTGCCATGCAGCCCGCCGTGCCAGCGCACGTGTCATCACAGGGCACCAGTGGGTAGGGTCTACAGAGCCTCCTCATTGTCCAGACAGGGAACTGAGGCTCAGCGTGAGGCAAGGAAGTATCCCCAAGTCACCGGGAGCTGGTGGAGAAGCAGGACTGACATCAGCTTGGCCCGAGTCCCCGGCACCCTGTGCCTCGTGCCATCGAGAGCCGTGCACGGAAGGCGCTGCTGGGCGCTGCCCGTTCAACTGGCATGTGCTTGCAACAGCTAAAGTCTAGGATAATTCCTGCTTCTCCATTGCTGGTAGGGATTTACAATGCAGACAGCAAAGGGAAAATACTTTATATTTAAAAGTCATAGGTGCACAGTGCTGTGAACATACGAAAAAGCACTGACATGTACACTTTGTGGCTGAACCAGAGGTGAATTTACAGCTCGATAAAGCTGTTTTTAGGGAAAGTGGATTTTTTAAAGAAGTAGACTCGTAATGTCAGAGTTGGGAGGGATCTCAGATGCCATCAGTTCCCATGAGCCTCCCTCCTCCCATTCTGCAGACCTGGAAACTGAGGCTCAGCCAGGATCTGCCCACGGCCACCTGACGATGCCTCAGGCAGACCTAGAACTGGAAGCTTCCCCCAACCACAGGTCTGAGAGCTCCCGACCTCTGCCAGCGACACAAAGCCCGTGTGTGAACATGCCAGCCCCTCCTGTGAGGGTACAGGAGCTGGGGGAGTCCCCTGGTACCATCCTACCAGGGCCCCTCCAGCCCTGCCAACTGCTGGGTGGCAGGCTGGGCAGGATCCACTTTCCCTGCTCAACAGATGGGGAGACTGAGTCCCTGGAATGAGTACCTTGGCCCCCGTCGCTCGGCCCCCTGATGAGCTCTGCTTCTGGGGGAGCCGTCAGGTATCAGGCTTGGGCGTTGGTTGTCTCAGGCGGGTCTGGCACTAGCGGGACAGCACCCCAGGCCTCTCCCTGGGGCTCCCCGGGTAAGTCCTGCCACTGGGACTCACTGCCTCCCTGTGCCCCCAGGTCATCGTGCAGCGGTCGCTGTCGGCCCGGGACTTGAACCACGCCAAGGCAGGCTCCATCCTGGCCAGCTACCTCAAGATGCTGCCCATGGGCCTGATCATCATGCCAGGCATGATCAGCCGTGCACTGTTCCCAGGTAGGGCCGGGGCTGCAGAGGTACCAGGAAGAGGCAAAGGATGAAGATGAGCTGTTTCCTGGGTGGGGGTGGGGCAGGGAGGAGAGTGGTCCCCAGGACCACAATCAAAGGGATCCACACGGAGGTGGCTTGACACAAGGCCCCCGGAGGACCACTTGCTGTGTGCTTTGGGGACGTACAGGAAGAGCTCTTTGCCGCTGACTTCCTGTAGCACACGGGTGTGAAACACGGTTGGTTCCATTCAGCGCCAGTGCTGCAGAGGCTGCCTCGAGGGGAGACTGGGGCCAAAGGTCTCTAGCATCGTCATGTGCCTGTGCCTGCGCCTGCGTGCATGGTCCCAGGGGGGTGGGGGGGGTGCCCACCCACTCCCTACCCCATTCATCAGGGAGCCCATTGGAGGGCGCTCTGGCGCTCAGGCCCAGGGAAGGAGCTCCCAGACCCGCTGCAGAGACCTGACCCACCTGTGCGTTCTTGTCCACGGAGCGAAAGGCCTGCATCTTCCGCAGAGAGCCCGCTTCCTCTCTCCCCCGACCCTGGGCCCACGGTGAACCACACAGGGGCTCCCCAAAGGTCCCGCGGGTCATGTGGGGGGCGCTCAGCTGTCGGCGAGGGGGCTGGGCCGGCCCATTGGCTTCTTGCTCTGAGTGGCGCCTCCGGAGAGGGGGCGGGTGTCCCCTCACCTCGAAATACTCATCCGACACAGAAGAGGAAGCCACTGAGGGCCGCCGCGGGCCACGGCCAAGGCCAGAGCTGCCCGAGAGGCTGTCCTGGTCGCTGAGGGTTATGTAGTCATCGTCGTCTTCCTCGTCCTCCTGGTCCAGGCCGTTGGGGATCCCCCCGCCCTCGCTGCCAGGGTCACCCTGGGCCACAGACAGCTGCCTCCGGGGCGGGGCAGGGCCTGGGGCTGGGGTCCTGGGCAGCCCGTGGTCTGTTCTGTTCTGCAGCACCTCCTCTTCCGGGCTTTCTGGGGCCCAGCCGGCACCGCCGCCATCCTGGGCAAGCACGTCAGCCACAGGGACTGTCCGGGGCTTGGGCACAGGGGGCTCTGGCTTGGGGTCCCCCTGGGGGAGGCCGTTCTTGGCTGGGAGACCGTCTTGGGGTGTGCTGGGCTCCGGAGAGGGGCTGCAGTCCTGGCTCTGCCTCCACAGCTGGGCGCCCCCCTGGGAGGTGTCTCGGATCTTGATGCGGTTGATCTGGCTGGGCTGGGGATTCCAGATGTTGGGGTCGATGATGTTGATGTAGCCCAGGATGTCGCTGCCCGGCTCCGGGTCCGGCTCCACCCACGTGGGCAGGTATTCGAACATGTTGGCCCGCTCCAGGTGGAGCAGCCCCGGGTGCACGGGCAGGGGCGGCTCCGGGGGGTCCCCCGGCTGCTCGGCCAGCCCTGGGCCGCGCAGCCCCGGGGGCCTCTGGCCCTCCTGCTTCTCCGAGGAGACCTTGGCGATCTCCTCGGCGCTCTTGGCCTTGACCAGCGCGTACTTAGGGTTGACGAGCTTCTTGGCCACGGCGCCGGAGGGCGCCAGGGGGACCACGGCGGGCAGCACGATGGGCTCGGGTTCAGGCTCCTTCTCCATGGGGATGCCCTTGAGGCTGACGCCGTGCGAGGTCAGGTACAGCTCTTGGAACTGCCGGTCGAACGTCTCCACCACTTGGCCCGACAGCACGGAGATGACGTTGCGGTCCGTCCGGGCGGCCGACCAGGTGAAGCTGCAACACAGGGACGGCTGCCGGTCAGCACGGGGCCGCTCCCCCAGGCCCGAGCCCCCACGTGGGCGTCCGCGCCCCCAGGCACCCCACAGGCCAAGGGGCCCTGGGCAGGACTGATAAGTGAGGGGACAGAGGACGGGGCACAGCCTCGGGGTCAGACCTGACCTGGGTCCCCGCGCAAGTCACTGCCACCAAGCCCTCTCCCACCTGCGCTCCTCTGGGGCTACAGCACCCCAAACGCCACTCCCGGTGCCCGGAGCAGCCCTGGACCGCGCCACCCTGCTGCCCCTGCTGGTGGGGCTTGCAGAGCGGGGCCACGGATGTCCCATCTTGGCCACACTCCCCACCTCCAGGCTGGTGACACCTTTAGGCTGGAGCAAGTCTCAGACAAAAGCCCTCCTCTGCCTCTTCTGGAGAGCTGGGTGGTGTGCGGGCGCGCCCCAGCCCAGCTCACACCTCAGCAGTTTGGGGCCAATGAACCGGAATAACCAAGGTGTCACAAGGCAGGATTAAGGGCAGAAACTAGCTGGGACCCAGAGCCACCTCTTCCCCACCCCAGAAAGCCAGAAGTCACCTGTAGGAGCCACAGACGGCCCGGTCTCCATCCACGAACATGAACTTCTGGGCCAGGGCGCCCTTGAACTTGGTAGCTGACCTTGTGAAGAACTCCGTTCCCCCGCTGCTCCGCACCCTGAGATTCTGGGGGGACAGGAGACAAAATGACATGACCACAGCACTGACCACGCGGAGGGAGGCCCAGCAATCCCTGCCTGGGCTTCAGGGGCTGTGGGGGAGCTGGGACGGGGAGGCTGAGGCGGGGAAAGGAGCTGGTGTGGGACTGCAGCGTGGAGCCAGGGCGGGAAGCGCGGGGATGTGAGTGGGGCAGGAGGGTGGGGCACGGCCTGAAGGTGTCAGAGAGCACGCCCAGGCAGGACACGACCTGCAGACCTGCAGCCGGCGTGGTGGCGAATGCTGCTCCGGTGGGGGCGGGGCCAATGCGGGGTCTGGAGAGGAGATGTGGGCACACTTTAGGAAGGTCCCCATGGCGGCGGGCGGCGGGGACCTGCCCTATGGGGTCTGGCTCTGGCGCTCGGCCGAGCTGTGGCCTCCCCAGGCCGGGTGGCGGGCGGCCTCTCCCACATGCTGTCTCAGTTGCCCTGATGCCCGCTCACCCAGGGCGCACTGCCGTACCCAGGAGCAGCTCTGCACATGGCTCATCCCACTCCTCACCGGCCGGCTCTGTCTGGCTCAGGAGCAAGCCAGAGGCCCTGAGAGACAGTGGGGGTGGGGGGCAGGGGAGACCCAGACGAAGGAGAAGGGTCCCCAGGAGTCACGAGCAGTGCCTCCTGCCCAAGTCCACGACCAGGCCATCCTGCCCATCTCTGGACTCTGGCCATGAAGGCCCCTCCCCGTGGAGTCTGTGGCTCCGCCCACGGCCTCTGGGTGTGTGACCGGCTCAGACCCCTGGGCACTGCACGCCCACTAGGGCTCCTCTCCTCCCCGCGGAGGCAGCTCTATCTGAGGGGGCAGCTGTGAAAAGCCAGTGGTGGGCCTGGCAGACCCAGGAGGGCAGATGAGCCAGCTGAGAACTAGAGTTGAGGGAAGGGCTGGGGGCGCCTGGAGGGAGACCTGGGCTCCTCTGGGCAAGCACCCCAGGGTGGCGTGTTGGAGACACCGGCCTGGGTCCCCGGAGCGTTGACGCAGGAGGCTGTGGTCAGGCTGGGAATTTCCTAGTTCACACAAGCCCTAGTGAGTCCAACACCCGCCCAGGCAGGTCCCTCCTGAGGGGCTCCGTGCCAGCTGCGGGCGCTGGGCTGTCATACCTCCTGCGACTCCTGTCACTCTCACCCCTGCACTGGCCTCAGCTCAGTGACTGCCCACCGTTGGCACTCACCAACCCCCGCCAAGGTCCCAGCTGCCAACAGAACAGACTGTGACAAGGACCCCGCAGGGCAGGGCAGGGCAGGGCAGAACTCGAGCTGTGAGGGGCTGCAGGCTGGCGTGTGAAGGGTGGGAAGAAGGGCAGGGGCAGGGCTGGCATTCCAGACAGGAGCACGGGCTGGTGACGAGTCTGTTTAAGACACACGAGGACTTCAGGGGCGGCGGTGGGCACTGGAGCCTGCGAGTGGGCTCGGCCGGTGCTGGTGGCAGGCCCTACACGTGCCAAAGCGCCCGACTCCGCCTGCGGGAGTCGCGAGGTTGGAGCTGGCACCCAGCAGAGGCCGCATGGCATGAACGGAGAGCCGGAGGCCGAGGGCAAGGAGGGGCTGTGGGCAGGGGAGGCGGGCCTGTGTCGGGGCAAGGGCAACAGAGAAGGGATGGGTCTGAGCCTGGAGTTTGCCCTCGGCCCCGCCCACGGCCTCTGGGTGGGACTCGTCTCAGACCCCTCTGCTTGGGTCGAGGGGCAGGCCCCGGGGACGCCCACCTGGCCAGGCACGCACAGCCGTCTTGTTGTTGGGCCCAACCCAGAAGGCAGATAAGTCCCGTGCCCAGGGCCTGCTCCCTCTGCCCCAGGCCGCCCATCGCAGGCAGCCAGCTCAGCCGGAAGCTGGCCGCAGCCCAGGACAATTAGCGCTTGTGACTTTGTACCCAACACAGGGCACGCTCAGGACCAGAAATCGGGAGCAAAGATCCTGGAGGCGGTACAAGGCCTCCCTTGTCACCTGTGCCCAACCACAGCCAGCTCCACGGCTCCTGTGGGCTCCGGGCCCAGCGCTCTGCGCGCCAGGGCCTCACCCCTCCTCCCAGGAAGGCCAGCCACTGCTTGGATGCCCCTCACAGCGTCTGCCCCACCCACCCCACCTTGTGTGGATGGAGGGCTCGGCTCAGCGCCTGCATCTCCGAGCGGCTCGGCTCCGTGGGAGAGGCACCAGATTTGCTGTGTGACTCTAATCAGGTCTCTGGCCCTCTCTGGGCCTTGGTTTCCCTGCCTGCATGCTGGGGACAGGCCTCGCATCTGAGGCCCATTAGCCTGGGGCTCAGTGGCAGGCGGGGCCTCGTGGCAGCGGCCACTCCCCCTCCCCGGCCTCATATCAGCTCCCAGGCCTGCTTCCTGGGCGGGCCCACCCCATGGGGCCTGGCCCACATGAGGTAATGTCTCAGGAGTCAGGGCTTGGGGGAGCAGCGGAGGCTCCCACAAAGCTGCATTGTCTCTGAGCCATGACATCCCTGCCGAGGACATGGAGGCCAAGGGGAGGCCAGGGGGGCCACTGGGCTGGCCCGAGCGGGTGCCCCGGGCAAGTCCTCGGACTCTGGGAGCCTGTGTCCTCCGACCCGAAAGCGGGCAGCGATGGGTCCCTGAGGGGATGTCAGGGAGGGTGGCCGGGCGCACAGCACCTGTCCCCAGGGAGCTCTGCCCCAAGCATGTGTGGGGCAGGGTGGGGTGGGCGCTAGCGATGGGGCAAACCCTGCCCCACAGCCCACTGTGACCCCTGTTCTCATACCGAGATGGGACTTGACCGGGTACCAAGTCCGCCCGAGACCAGGCCCGGGCTGTGGGAGGCAGAGGGGACCAGCCCAGGCCCCTCAAGCAGGGTGGGTCTGGGGTATTCTTCAGCTCCGGTCAAACAGGCTCCAGTCCTGGCTCCAACCAGAGTTGGCATCTCCACACCTCAGTCTTCTCATCTGTGAGATGGGCCTCCCCACCCTGATGCTGCAGGGCTGCTGTGAGGCCTGAATGAAGCCACAGGCACGCAGGCGGGGCCGGAAGGGGCCTGGCGCTCCGTGGGAGCCCCGCACGTGCACGGTGACAGGTGGCTGTGCCTGCGCCTGCCTGGGTGTGACCCTCCCACGGAGCGGAGGGGGCGGGACAGGTGGGGACCAACACCACGGAGCCGAAAGTATCTGGAACGACATGGACGCGGGCCCGGGGAAGCCAGCACTGTCAGCTGTCCGTGACGGCCAGGCGGCTCAGAGGGACTCACCACAGCACTCCAGTGGCATCCACCCTGGACGGAGGACAGCCCCCAGCTGTGCCGTGGGGACTTCCGCCCACAGGGGGAAGGGGCTGCTGGCATCTCCTGGGCCTGAGGACGCGTGGGGAGGCCCACGGGAGTGCAGTGACCAGGCCTGGCCAGTGGCAGCAATTAGGCCAGATGTGTGGAGCAGAGGAGGGCGTGTCCCCATGTGCTGGGTGCCTGGCCAGCATCCACGCTCTTCTTTTTTAAAATTATATGTTATTGACTTTTAGAGAGAGGAAGGGAGAGGCATGGGGAGATAAAAACACCAGCTGCCTCTTGCACGCCCCCTACTGGGGACAGAGCCCCAAACCTGGACACGTGCCCTGACCATGACCTCCTGGTTCACGGGCCACGCTCAGCCACTGGGCCTCCCTGCGGGCCTCCACTCTCTTCTAAAGGGTCTGTTTCACTCTGCAATGGGGGGGCGGGGAGGGGAAGGGGAAGGGCAGGGCACACCCTGGCCGTCTGACCCGGGATGGAGCACCTTTGTGCACCACCGTTGGGGATGGGGAGCGGGCAGTGCCGGGCCAGCCCAGCTCCTCCCCTCGGCCGGCTGCTCAGCTCGGCTGCGGACACTCTGGGCAGGGGATTCTCTGTTGTGGGGCTGTCCTGGCATCGCAGGGCACTGAACAATGCCATGCCTCTACCGCCAGGCGCCAGCCGTGCTCCAGCCGTGAACATTACGCTGGCTCCAGGCACTGCCAATGTCCCACGCCAGGCAAACCCCTCTGTCTGAGAAGCACCGAATACGTTACACACCCTGAATCCATCACAGACCCAGGCCAGGGTCCGAGCAGCGAGGCGGGAGGGAGGGAGCGGGCACCAGTGGAACCTGCGCTGCTCATCCGACCGAGCACCTTCCCACAGCCTCCGTGGCTGGGATGTCTTTGTTCATCAGAAATGGGTCCAGCCTTTGCCCGGGCGGCGACTGGTTTTTCCCGTCTGGCTGCGCACAGCCGACAGCTTTCAGATCAGCCAGGCACCTCACAGCCCCCGTCCCCAGCTCTGAGTCTCGAGGCCCAGCCTGGCTCCCACTCGCCCTGGGACACCCCTTGGCACCCAGTCTCACCCCCAAAAGTGGTTTGGCCACATGGCCTGGCCCTGGGAGTGGGGAGGGCTGGGTCTTCTTTGGAAGGCCTGTTGCCCATTTGTCATCTGGGGCGTCATTCCCACACTCTCCACCTGGGGGGCCGTCAGGGGCCAGGGCCGGGGAAGGCTGAGACCCTCATATGTGGGGAGGTGCTAGTGTACGTCCTCCTACTGCACCTGGAAACCAGGAGAACAACCGTTTCTAGAATGTGCTGGCGGGGCTCGAAGCTCAGGAGGCAGGTGGGGAGCGCCGGGGAGCGCTGCCTGGAGCAGGCGCGTGAGGTGGTCCCAGCCCACGATGGCTCCGAGGGGAAGGGAGCCCCTTGGCTCTCAGGCCTGAGCTGAGTGTCCTGGGAGGCGCGGTGCCTGTCCCCAACCAAAGGCAGACTGCGTGTCCTGCCCACGCGGCCTCCTTCCTCTTCACAGCAGCCCCGCCAAGGACACGGCCATATTCCCATTTCTCGGACAATGAGACTGACGTCCAGAGAGATTCAGTGTCTCTGCCCACGGTTTCAGGGCAGGTGGCAGAGCTGGGGCTCAGGCCTGGTTCCCCCAGACGGCACCCGACAGGGCCACGGTCACCAGGATGACCCGCCACGCGCCTCCTGTGCCCTGGGCCTGGAGGATCTGGGGCAGGTCGAAGCGTAGCCGGCCCAGGACGGCGGGCGGCCGAGGGCGAGCCTGGGATTACTGGCAAAGGAAGTGCTCCCAAGACAGGTCCGGGCCCAGCCAGCCCGCGGGCAGGGAGGTGGGCCGTGTGGGCAGGCCCTAGACAAGGTGACACTTGGCCGGGGCTGGGCCCACGGAGCCTCTAGCCGCCCGCCCAGGCTGTAGACGTCGGCTCAGAGGCCAACGTCCCCCATTCCTTCCCATGAAGGCACCCAGCTCTGAGCACAGCACCCTGCAGACCCTGCCACCTTCCCTAGTGCCAGGCGGTGGTGAGGGGGTGGGCAGGCCCAGGACCCAGGGCGAGCTGTCGCTGCTGCGCCCCAGCTGTAGCTTCGTTTTCAAGCCGGGCGGGGGTGGAGGCCTGTGGTTGACGATGTCCTGTGACTGCCAGTCCTGCACAGCGCCCCCCTCCACCCCACTCACAGAGCACTTACAGCCCTGATTTCATCCTCAAACAACGCTATGAGGCGCCATCACAATCGTGAGGCGCTGGGGCTCGGGGAGGTGGAACCATGTCCCAAGGAGGCCGCTCTGGCAGGGACCAAGGGTCTGTGCTCCCTCCTGTCCAGGCTGAGTTCTCACTACTGGCTTTTAGGTTCAGCCCAACTTGCAGGAATACAGGCCTCAGTTTCCCCATCTGTCCTGTGGGAGCCTAGCATAGACGGCCTCGAGGCCCCTCTGGCTCACGCACTCCAGGCCCCACAAGGCCGTGGGGCTGCAGCGGATCCTAAGGCCCCACTGCACTGGGGAGCGAAGGACGGGACCGGTGGGTGGGAGCTGTGCACCCCGCGGGCGTGTTCTCAGCCCAGCCCCCCTCGCCTCCCACGCCCGGGAGCTCAGACACTTCAGATACTCCGAGGAGACCGGAGAGTGGGGTGTCCCTGAGAAGAGGCGTGGGCGCTGGATGGGGCGAGGCCTCTGGGGCCACCAGCCCCAGGTCTGGGTCCCCGCTCAGCACAGACAAGTGCTCCGGCCTCATCCACACCTGGGAATGCACGGGCTGGGGGAGGCAGCTGTGTGGAGCACCCACTGCTCGTGGAGGGGCCCGGCGTGGGGGCCTGTCGGGGGAGGGGCTGGGTAGCGAGCCCCGAGGGTCTCAGATCTGCTGGCCACAGGGCCAGGGCCTCTACAGCGCCTCTCAGAGACGCCTGTTCCACGCCCTGGACTCGCCAGTGTGAGCTGTCTGCCCCGGACCCGACCCTCAGTGCTAATTACACGGCAGGGAGTGTGGCGAGTGAGCGTGGGGCTTGGGGTCAACCCACTAAAGAGCCCACATGAAAACGTCCCCGCAGCTGCAGCCTCGCCCGGGAGGGCTCACAGCCACTTGAAAAGGCTCATGGGATCGGGGGCAGACCTGACAAAGGCCGACAAATTACAGGATGGGTGCATGTCCCCTGTGACCCAGCCTGACGCCTCCCCTCCTCCTGGGAGTCTGTTCAGATCGCGGGCCTAAAGCCCGAGGACTCCTGACCCCCCGGAGGCTGTTCTCAACCGAGGGCTCTGGTGCTGCCCCCTCTTCTCTAACTTTCTAGCCATGAGTGACACCCAGGCAAGCGCCTCCATTTCCTCATCTGTAAAATGGGATCGACGGGCTGATCTGTACTCTCTGGGGAGTGTGCTGCACACAGTAGGTGCCAAGTGGTGTCAGGGTGGGAGGAGGGCAGAGTACCAAATGCCAGGTGTCCGTGCGGAAGAGGCCAGCCACACTGGCCCACACCCCGCTCCGTGGGGCCAGTGCGATCCTGGGCCCCGCGGGGAGGTAACGTGCTCACGGACACACAGCAAGCCGCGCTCAGAACCCAGGCCCACCACGACCCTCTTCTCTGCCCGACGGCGTCCCCCTCTCAGGCCCTTTCCACGCTGCTCTCCTTCCTCAAGTCCACTCTAACTCCGCAGCTACGGAGGCCTTCCCTGACCTCGCCCGGAGCCTCCCGTCAGAGCCAGATCCCAAAGCCCGTGGTGGACGTGACAGAGCCAGCGTGGCTCACACTCAGGAAGCCTCTGGGAGTCAGATCTCAGATGAGGCGTGAGCTGCTGGGGTCGGGGTCTGAGCACGCGTCACCGGAGGCGTGTAAGCAGACAGGTCACCAGCGGGGCACGGGCTACTAAGAAAAACCACGAGGGGTGGCCCTTGTGTGGCTCTGGCACCTGGCCAGCGGGCCCGTCGTCAATGTCTGCCGGATCTCTGCCTGTTGGAGGTAGTTAGCGCCCTGCCCCTCGGCCCGCAGCAGAGGCCAGGCGACCCGGCAGGAGGCTCAGGGTTGCCGAACTCCGTGCCGGCACAGCCCCGTCCACAGAAAGCAGGTGCAGTGTCTGCTGAGCGACGAGTCGGTCATTCGTGACCAGCCAGCTCACCTTGAGGTGGCCCAGGTGCATGTGGGCCCGCTCGCACATGTGCAGGAAGTACTTGACGTTGCTCTCGTCCAGGATGATGTACACGGCCACCTTCCTTTTGAAGCCGGCGTCCAGCAGGTCCTTAAAGATGTCCACGTCGGTGAACATGTCCATGACCACGGCCACCACCTGGGACAGGAGAGACGGCTGTCAGGCAGGACAAACAACCCGCCCATGCCTGCCACCTCTCTGGGCGCCACTCCAGCTCTGCTCCCCACACCTCAGGACTGGGACTGGGACGTGACGAGCTGGCCCCGAAAATCTAGGCTCAGTATCTCAATCGGTGGCACAGACTGGACTCCGAGACCGCAGGGAGGAGAGGAGACGTCCACTCAACATGCCTGCTGCCTCCCTACGTGGACCCCGAGCTCAGTAACCAGCGGGGGTGGGAGGTGAGGGAGGCGTGCGCTGCACAAGGAGCAGGAGGGGTCAGCTCCCAGAGGCCTTGCAGTCAGAAAGGAGCTGCGTCCTGAGGCCTCCTTCCTTGCGGTTGCCAGGGATCCCCGGGCCTGTTACAGTCTGATCCGGGGTTGCAGGTCACACCACTGCCCTCCACCTGCCACCCCAGGTGCTGAGATGAACCCCAGGCGTCAACAGCCAGGAGGCAGGGCAGCAGCTGGCACAGGCTCACCGAGGTCGCCCCGCAGCCCAGCGGGGGTTGAGGTCTGGCAGGCTCCCTCACCGCCCACACCAGCACGGGGCTCTTCCTGTCCTCTGATGACCTCTGCCCACACAGCTGACCTCCACCTCCTGGCCCTGACTCAGGGTAGAGCCCCAGAGGTCAAGGTGCACCTCCCCCACCCCAGCCCAGCCATAGTCCAACGTGGTCAGTGACACGCCCAAGGCCTGAGGAGAGAGAGGCGCAGGGAAAGGCCAGGGCGATGTGGACAAGCCACTGCCTCAGGGTGGCTGCCAGCCTGGTGGGCGCAGTGCCGCTTGCTGAGTCAGCCCCTGGGCTCTCTGGCAGCCCGAGTCCTGCACATGGGAAAGCTGGGGCAAGAGACTCAGCTAGCACCCAGGGCCCCCCAGGGCCCTTCTCCCCGAGGGAGCACAGCTACCTCCAGACCCTGTGCCAAGGGCTGACAGTGCCCCTGTTCAGTCCCAGCCTCGGCTGTGGCTGCAGCAATTCCTATCTTACAGATGAGGAAACTGAGGCACAAAGGGGTGCGTCCCTTGCCTGGTTCTCTCTCTGGGAGGCCCAGACTGCCTGCGACAGTGTGAGCTCATTGAGGGCAGAGCCCCTGGCTGGGCCCAGCTTGGGGCGTGGACTAGGGCCCTCCGGGAGCTATTGTCAACTGAGAATGGGAGCTCATGGCTTGGGTTGCAGGAATGAGGGTAGCCAGGGACAAGCCCAGCCCCTCCCGAGCCCTGTCTGCCACCCACCAGTGGGGTGCGGGCCTGGCTCTCGGTCTCTCCAGCTCACACACCAAGGCTTGAGCACAAAGCTGCTGGTCCTGCCTCGAGGGGAACGCCGGCCGCTCCTGTAGCCCCAGCCCCAGCCCCACGAGGCCCTGGGCGAGGCCAGGCCAAAGCCTCCAAGACAGAGGGGAGGTGGAGTCTGGAGGCGCCACTGCCTGAGGTCTGTCAGGAGACCGCGCATCGCGAGGGGCAGGTGTCTGTGAACTGGCTGTGTCCCCGTGAGCACTGGGCGGGGGGGGGGGGGGGGGGCAGGCACATGTGTGTTCCATACGCGAGGCGCCGTGGACACCCTGCAAACTGCACAGGCCGATGCCGGAGGGAGGGAGGGAGCCCGGGGTCCCCGGGTCTTCCTGACAGGAAAGACGCAGTCACAGAGCAGGGAGGGGCCCAACACCACGAAGACCACCAGTTCCCAGCCCCAGAGCGCAGCAGGGTGGGGGCTGATGTCTTGGTGGGGGGGGTGGCTGTGCCAGGACTGGAGTGGAGGGGGACATGGGCAGGGACTGGATCAGTGCTGGGCTTGAGTGCGTCTTGTACCCAAATCCCTCCCCACGTCTGGGGGGGCTGCATTGTGGGCAAGCCCCCAAAGTGTGCTCCTCCGGCAGCTCCACGCCTCCCTTTCCCCTGCCGCATCCAACAGAGCTGCCTCCTGCCTCCTGCCTCCCGGGTCCGAATCCCCCACCACTTTCCACCTGGCTGGGACTGCTCCCCGGTCTCCTCTAATGACCCCATCAATCTGCTGTCGGTTTCAGAGTCCCCGAAATGCCCTTGGGGTGGGTGACCATCCACCTCCACTAGAGACATGCTGACACTGTGGCCAGAGGGGAGGGGACCCCCAGGCCCACCTCAAGCCAGTAGGGGGTGGACATGGTACCTGGCCCAGGCCCCGGTGCCCACCACAGGCACCTCCATCACCCAGGTGGTTACAGGGACCCACCACCTGAGGCCACCGCCCCAATAGCCAAGGCCTAGGGTCTGTGACACCTGTGCTGGCCCTGATGGACTGATGGCATGGCACAGGGCACTGGAGTGCGCCCCCTCCTCCCGGGCCCCTACTAGCAGTCTGAGCGCCCGGGCAAGGGCAGGGCAGGACCAGGGCTGGAGCTCCGGGCTTGGCCCTGGTATGGCATTGGGTGCGCCGTGTCCCTCTCTGGTCTGTCTCCTCATCTATAAAATGGGGAAGGTTGATGTGCCACCCAAGGCCATCCCTGCCAGGGCATTCCCGACTCCCTGTGCCCTTCCTGGGCGGCAGCATGGGCTCTAGACTGTCCTTCTGGGAAGATACGCGACCTCAGGCAAGTGCCTTGGTTCCCGCATAAGGAGGACAAGGCCACCCTCCGCGGCGGCCGGAGGTGCAGTGAACGGTGCCAGTGCACAGCCGCTTCCTGCCTCCTCCTCGTCACAGCAACCTGAGACTATTCCTCCAGCCCCACGGCCCTCCAGGTGGCCGGGCAGGAACCGTCCCCTGCCGATTCACACGGACCAGGGACCGTTCGCGTCCCCTCAGCCAGGGTGTTGACCCCTAACACGCAGGGTCTGCAGGGCAGTCCCCAAAGGGTCCTGCTGCCTGAGGAGTGGGCACGCGAGCCCTAGAGCCTCTGTAAAGGCCAGACAGCAAATATTTCAGCCTCTACCGTCACGTGGTCTCTGACACAACCACTCAGCTCTGCTGGTAGTACCTGAGGGCCGCACGGAGCAAATGTGTCTGTCTGTGCTCCCATATTTATAAAATCAGGCGGGAGGCCAGGCTTGATCCAACTCCTACCCTGGACTAACCCTGCTGGTTCCACCCAGGACAGCTTAGCAGCCAGCCTCAAAAGCACTGAACTGTCTCCAAGCAACTTCACTGCATCCCAGAACGAAGCTCCAAGATACTTAAAGCAAAAAAATCAAACTTCAGCCCCCCACAGCAAAAAATTGCTATCCAATAAGAAATTACCAGACACAGAAATAAACAGGAAAATGATCCTTGTGAGGAAAAAAAAAATCTATCAAAACTACCCCAGAATGGATACAGATGTTAGAACTGGCAGCTACGGACAGGAAAACACTGATAACAAACAGTATTCTATATGTTAAAAAGTTACTTACAGACAGGGAAGATAGTTTAAAAACACCAAATTGAACCTCAAGAGATGAAACAGTTCAATATTTAAGATGAAAAATACATGGGATGGGATTAAGAGCAGATTAGACACTATAGAGAAAAGACAGTGAACTTGAAGACATGTCAATAAAACTATCCAAAATGACACACAGAGAAGGAGATGGAAAAACGGGGTCAGGGCTTCAGTGAGCTGTGGGCGTAACTGAAGTCCCAGAGGTGCCCAGGCAGAGGGTGGGGTGGGGGGCGAGACAGAAAGACACTGAAAAATAATGGCCATAACTTTCCACCTTGATGAGAACTATGCATTCACACCTTTAGGAAGTTCAGTGAATTCCAAGCAGAAGAGGCATATCAAGGCATATCATAACCACATCACTTAAAGCCAGTGACAAGGAGACAATCTTAAAAACAGCCGAGGGGGCAGGACCATTACACAACAGGAACAAGGCAAGCAGGTTTCTCCCAGAACTGACGCAAGCAGAGGACACCGGGCAGCACCTCCAAGGTCCCAAATGGGAAACTGTTAGCCTGGATGCCACGCCCGGTAAAAGTAGCTTCCAAACCGAAGGTGAAGCGAGGACCTTTGTCCTCTCCGCAGATCAGATCTGCACAGGGTGCAGACGGAGGGCCCACTCGCATGGGATCTGAGACAGACAGGAGCTGCTGCTGTCCTGCCCGACCGACCGCCTCCAGCAGGGGGCGGGGGCAGACCCGGGCGTGACCTGCTCTCCTCCCCTGGTGCCTGCGGGATAAAGGAGACGCTGTCTGAAAGGCCAGGAAGGTTCTCCAAGCACGGAGGATGCTTTCTGGGAGCCGCTGGCCCCCTGTGGGGAGCCCCCACGCCTGGTGCTCCCCAAACCAGTCTGCACATCCTCTGGCTCTAAAGGTCTGGCACCGAGTTTAGTCCTATCCCCCCGGCAGGCAGGGAGCACGTCTTGATTGTAGTAACAGATGCTGAGCCAGGCCAGGCCGCCTCTGACACTGGTACCCGACAGAGGGGCAGGGGAGTCGCTGCCAGCCTCTCTAGGGGCGTCCTGTGTGGATTCCAGTTGTGACGCCACCCACCGCCTCCCAGAGCCACCTTGGGTCCCGAAATAAACCCCTGACCTTGAGCCGCCCAGAGGGCAATGCCTCGGGGCCTCTCGCCTCCAACATTCACCAGCTCTGGCACCTCCCCCGTTTCTGGAAGATGAAGACAGAAGCCTCACTAGGAACAACTAAAGAAGGCCCGGGCCTCCTGAGCACCAAAGGGCCGAAGCAGGATGAGGCCAAGAAGCCATACTGGTCCCGCCCAGAGCCCTCTGACCAGGAGGCCTGCCCTGGGGCTCCAGCCTTCCCCACAGACACACCAGCTCCTCACCGGGCTCAGGACTGCGCTGGCAGAGCCCGGGGAAGGCCATCGGGGGCCAGGCTGTGCCCTGTGGACCGGACAGGAGGACAGGCTGCTCCCGCTTCCACCAGCTCCAGGTGCCCACACCCTCCAAGCTTCCCGGCCTGCGGGTGCAGGACCCAGCCCAGCAGACCGCCCACAGTTGTCAGTGACTGGCATAAACGGAGGGTTTTCAAACTGGGAAATCTCAGAGTCATAAATCCAAAAGCCTTTAAGCCTTAGCTTCCCCCGAGTCCCAGCGAGCATCCTAAGCCCCCAGAAGACTGGCCTATTAGAGACTTGCCCAGGCCGCCGGCGAGCCACACCCTCTGCTGCGCCCCCCCAAGCCCCGGCCTGAACCCCTGCAGGATGGGGAGCTCGCCACTTCTCAGCCGCTTCTCCCAGAGAGGGGCTGTCAGGAGAGGGGTGAGGAGGAAGGCAGAGGGCAGGCGGGAGGAGGATGCGGGAGGATGCCAGCTCCATGCCAGATACCACACCAAGCGCTTTACATCCCTTTTCCATTCAATCCCGCCACAACTCTGAGGCGGGCGCCGCCATCGCCATGGCACCGAAGGGGCAGGAGTGGGGGTCGGAGGCAGAGGGGCTGTCTCGGGCACGGCTAACAGCTGCGCTGGGCTCGCGCTGGGTCTGCGGGGCAGCGGGCCTTCCCACTGCTCAAGCGGCAACTAACCTGGGAAGGTGCCTGAGCCTGGGGTCACTGGGACCCCACACAGGAGGTTGGCCCAGCCACCCAGGCCAGGCCTGCTGGCTGCGCCCTGCACTCAGCAGCCTGTGGGCACTCACGGCTGTCACTGCCTCAGGACAAGTGCCCGATTCCCACGGTACGAGCTGAAGAAACTGAGGCCCCAGGTCATGTAGCCAGGACGTGGCTGAGCTGGGCAGGTGAGCCAGGGGCCTCTGAGAAGACCAGCCCCTCTCTGCTGGCCCAGGGGCGGAGCCTCGGCTTCAGGGTGAGCCTGTCAAACCAGGGCGAGCGGGGTTCTGTGGAGCCCAGAGCAGGCCAAGGAGGCTGGTGCGAGGGCGGCAGGCCCCGGCCTGCTCGCAGCCTCCGATCCTCATCTGCCACAGGACGATGACGCCAGGCCCCACCCCCCAGGGTCGAGGGAGGGCAGGGCCTGCAGGTCTGAGGCTGCCTGCCCGCAGGAGCCAGGTGTGCACCGAGGGGCCGCCCTCCTTCCTGGCAGAGCCCTCCTGGCTCTCCCCAAACTCTCAAGATGCAAAGGCCACTGGGACTGTGTTATCAGCTGGCTCCCCGCCTGCAGGGGAGGGCCGTGGGCCCGGGGCTGGGGATTGCCAGGAGGCAGCTCCCTGGACCTGCTGTGCCCTGGGGATTGCTGCTGGCCCCGGGGCCTCTGGGGCGCTGCCCAGCTCAGGGACAGGGAGAGCTCTCCCTCTGGTCCGCAGGGACCCGCCTTGGCTCCCGGTCACCCTGTCCTCGCCAGCCCCTCTCGGAGAGCCGTGTGTGGGACATGTGGGGACAGGGAGCCAGAGGCAGTACTTTTCCGGTCCCGAGTGCGCTGGGGAGCCGCAAGGCTGCACTGCTCCAGGGCTGGCTCCGCAGGGACAGCCAAGACGCTGCTGCTCCCGGGAAAGGGTCCGAGCCTGCGACCTGGGTTCTGCGCCCAGCCCCTCGGTGTCAGCTCTGTGACCTCCGACAAGCTTGGAGAGGTCAGCCCTACCAGGCCTGCTTCCTCATCTGCACCCCTAGTTTATGGAGTTGCTGGGAGGATGATAGCACCTGGCATACACCTGGTGTTTAATAAATGCCTCATTAAAGTGCTTTCATTCTCCTGGAGGCAACCACCAGTCAGAACTCCAGTGTGTGATGGCGGGGCCGGAGAGAAAAGACGTGGGCTTGGTCAGGCATCGCGCGACCTGGTTCCTGCCCCTTCCTGCTGGTGGCACTCGGCAAGAAACAACTTCTCTGGGTCTCTGTTCCCGCGCCCTGCCTGGCTGGCGTGGAATCGCATGTAGGCTCGCCCTGGCCACTCATTCTCCCTCAGTTTCCTCAGGGTGTATGACTCACCCTGCCCCTGGGGTCTCCCCGCAGGCTGCCAGGCTGGTGAAGGGGCCCTACTAGGGGCTCTGGTCCCATGTGGGGGGGGGGGGTGCACGCTACCTTCCCGCCACCCAGCCTCTCCCCTTCTCCCTGAGGCTGTAGCCGGCCCCTGGCAGGCAGCTGAACCCCAGAGCAGTTTCTCCAGACAAATCACTGGCCCCTGGGGGCGGGGGGCGGGCAGATGACCTCCCACCTTGGAAAGCTGGAGCCCAGTGGGGCCGGAAGATGCCAGAGAGCAAGCGCTCAGAGCCACAGCCACAGCCAGCGGTCCTCTGAGGCCCAGGACCACCCATCCCCGCCCAGCCTGGCCCCAGGCTCCCCAGAGGAGTGTAGAATCAGGGCAGCAGGTGTCAGTGCTGAAGGGGTAGCCCTGGTGGGAACAGGCTCCCAGGCTGCCCACGGTCTGCCTGTCATGCTGACGACAGCCCAGGCGGAGGAGGTGGCGGGCTGGGTTTCCCTGACTCAGTGCCAGCAGCCCCAGCCCAGTGCCCAGTGGGAAGGGGTCCAGTGTTCCAGCCATGAGGCTGGACAGTGGATCCCCATTCTTGGCCTGGGAAGGGGGGTGTTCTCCCTGCACTGGTACCAGGGATGAGAGAATTTGGGGAGAGGGGAAAAGAAGTGACTCATGGGAAGAGAGACGGCAGGAAGAGCTCCCAGGCGGGCGGCCAGGTAAGGGCTCGCTCAGCATTTGTCAGCATCCGTCAGTGTCACGGCCCAGCCCCTGGGAGCTGGGAAGCAGCCAGAGCAGGGGCAGGGGAAATGGGAGGCGCTCTGAGCGCTCCACCCTGCCCCGCCAGGGCCAGGCAGGACGGCAGGGGACCGACCCGTCCTCGGGTCTGAGGACAACACGGGCCTGGTCCCCACCCTCCACCCAAGAACTAGCTAGGTGACCTTGGAGGGACTAGCCAGCCAGGCCTCAGTTTCTACATCTGAGAAATGGGGCAGTCCACTACCTGAGATCATGAAGTGCCTCGCGCTCGATAAACAGCAGCTGTTGTTTTTACAGATGGCTGCGCGCACATCACACTGGCCTCGGGGGCCAGGACGGACGTGACAGGGAAGCAGACGGGCTGGACAGCAGCTTGGTGTGCCCGGTGCTGTGGGCGCGAACCAGCCGTCTTCTCTGCGCCCGTGCCCCTCTGCAGGGCAAGGAGCTTGGCCTCTATTGCCTCTGAGATCCCTCTTGTTGGCTCGCGAGGTTCCCTGCTGCCTGAGAGGGCGTCAGGCTCAGCAGGGAGCCCCATTTTTAGGGCAATGCCTACCTGTCGGGGGCTGCAGGAGAGCATGACTGTGGTGCCAACAGATCAGGGTTTCAACCCGAGATGGACTTCTTCCTGGTTATGTCACCTGAGACAGGTGACACCCGTCACCTCGTGGGGCTTTTGCCGGGAACAAATGAAGTTATGGGAGGACCCACGGGACTAAATGGAGTGGCTGGGTCTCAGCCCTAGCCATCGAGACATGGGGAGGCCACCCTGAGTGCCCAGCCTCGCCCCAGGCGCCCCTATCTGGCCCCATCGCTGAGCCAGGCCGCCTGTCTTTCTGTCTGGGGGAGATTAGATGCTGGCTGTTCCCAGGCCAAGCTGGATCCGGTGTCTGCCTCCTTCCCACTCCTGGTGGGGAGGAGGGGATAAGAGGAGGGAGAACCCTGACAGAGCAGGTTGTTTTCCTGGCCTCAGTTTCCCCAATTGTATAAAGGGGGTGGAGGCTAGGTAATGGGTCCCAACAGGCCCTCCAGGGAACTGGGTTTCATGACCTCAAGTCAGGCAGCCACGTTGGCAGCAACTTCTTATCCCACAGCAGGTGTGGGGCAGGTTATTTGAGCTGAAAACTATGAAGGCCCCTTCCTCCTCCCCCTTCTCTTCCTCTTCCTCCAACTCTTCCTCACGCCCATCACCCAATTCTATCCTCACAACAGCCAGAGACGCGGCTTTTATCCTCGCCATCTCCATTTACAGACCAGAGACCCGAAGCCCCGGCGCTGCCTGGACAGGCTGAGAGCCGGCCCCTGGCACAGGCCATCGGCCCCAGCCAGCCCCCCCGGAGACAGACGCTCGGCTTCTGGAAGCCGAAGCCGCGGCTACGCCTCAACTCCTGACCCACTCTGGTTTCTTTGCGGAAGAGCTCCCCAGGCCTGTCTGGCAGCCGGAATGGCCTCCACAGCCAAGGTTCAGGTCTTGTGCCATTTGCTGCCCCCTCTGGGCCTGGAACCACGAAGGGGTGAGATTCCACTAGAAATACCTGCCTACAACCCAGTCACTCACTGCTCTCTGCCGAGCCAGGGCCTGGCCTCAGGATCCTCCTCACACAGCTGGCAGGCAGGCTGTGCCAATCACGTCAGGATGTGCTTTGGAACCATGCAAAAGGCACTTCCACTCGCAGGGAGAGCATCCGCTCAAGGTCATGCTGTCCAGCAATGGCCTGGCTGTCTCTGCGAGTGGTAAGCTCCTCTTCTCAGAATATGCGTCAGTGTGTCAACTGAGTCTGGCTACCCCCTGCGCAGCTCGGCAGGGTCTGCAAGGGGAGGCCCCCAGTGAGGTCCCTTCCAGTGGAGAAATTCAACCCGGTGGACAACCCTCAGCTGCACTCACTGCTCCCACCCGAAGACCAGGCCATCCCGCCTCTCACACCCTCGCCTGAAGGGTTCTGCCATTGCAAGGCTCATGGAGAAGCTCAGAGCGGTGGAGCGAGGGCTCTGTGGCCCAGCACACCCAGGAAACAGGCACATTTGAACTCAGACCTCCAGGCCAGCCTCAGATGGGCTCAGGCAACTTCTTGGTCTCCAGGACGATTCCTTCCCCCACCCGACAAAAGCAGCATCCGAGACTCAGGGTGTGTGTGAGAGCTGCACCTCTCAGGGCTGAGTCAGAGCCATCCCCAGGGACAGGGGAGAAAGCACATACTTCCTCCCCCCACCCCACGGCAGCCCCTTCTGGGAGACCCGCTCACCAGGCCTCTGGAAGTCAGAACGACCCCCAACAACGCACAGCGGCCCATGACGTGCGGCAGCCCACTGCTGCCACCTGCCAGGGCACACAGGCGCCCGGTCCCTCTGCCAAGAACCGGAAACCCCATGGAAGCGGGACCATGGCCTCTCCACGCGGAGTGTTCACCGGTGGGAGGTGCTGGTCCCCCGGGGGCGGCTCACCTTCTGGGCCTGGCTGATCATCTTGCGCACCACCTCTTTGATGTGGGCCTGCCCGTCGAGGGGCGGCTGCATGTAGACGCTCGCCCGGGTCACGCCGCGGTAGGCGATGGTGTCCGGCCAGCCCAGGTCCAGCTGGGGGATGGAGCGGTCTGACTTCTGGGGCCAGTACTCCAGGGAGGGCGGGGGCTCCGCCTCCGTGAGGGCCCCATTGGCCTCCTCCCGGTCCCGCGCTCCATGGTCCTCAGACCCCGGGAGGCAGCCCGAGTCCCGCGGGTCCTGCGAGCCCGGGTCGTACACCTCGATGGTCTCCAGGATGCGCCGCAGCTCCAGCTCCGAGAGGAAGTCGCGGATGTTCTCCCGGCTCAGCACCTCGTAGAAGGCCTCGGGGCCGCGGGCCACCAGCGCCTCCAGCGCCAGGCGCTGCTGTTCGATGTAGAAGAACTCGGGCTTGGACTCGCTGGAGCGCCAGTTGACGTGGCTGTTGTCCAGACATTGCACCTGGGAGAAGGCCATGGCGCCCTGTGCAGGCTGCTGCCGCGGGAGGCGGGGCGCTCAGCGCGGCGGGACCCTAAGTCGGGGCGGCGGGGACAGCGCGGGGCCTCGGGGCGGTCTGCTCCTCTGCCCATAGGCGCCTGCGGAGAGAGCAGGGAGCGCCGGTCAGCGGGGCGGGCGGCACCGGGGGGCAGGGCGGGCTGAGGGCGGGGCGCGCAGGGCCGGTCCCGAATCTGCCGGGACGGGGCTCCCGTTCCCGGTTTCTGGCGCCGCCTGAAGTCCTCGGCTACTTCGGGGGAACTTCCCCAAAGTCTCCCGAGGGGGGACAGGAGCCTGAAACCCGACGGCGCTGGCTCAGGTCGGAGCCGCCGCGCTCGCAGGGCTTCCGGGAAGGCAGGGGTCTCAGAACCCCGCGCGCCGCACGGGCAACCCGAGGGGCCTGCCCGGAGGAGGCCGGGGGCGGCGCGGCCGGCAGGCTGGGCGTCCGCTCGGGAGGAAGGGGCCGGGACCCGGGGTGCGGGCCGGACCGCGCTTACCGGGAGACCTCGGGCGCGTCGCGCAGCCGGCGAGAAAGCCGGGAGGGCGGAGCGGAGCGGTGCGCACCGGCGGCGGCAGACGGGTGACTAAGTGCCACCCCGCCCACCCCGCCACCACCTGAGGTCACGTGCGACCCGGGGGCGGGGCCGGAAACGGGTTCACACCGCCGACAGCACAGACCCGCCCCCTCCGCTGCCCAGGCGTGGGCTCCCGAATTGGGAAAAGCTCAGGGAGCAAGTCCAAGAGTTCCTGGAACATTGCATGCGGCCCAGAGAGGGACAGTGTTCTTCCTGCGGTCACACAGCAAGTGAACAGCCTGGGCAGCCCCGCCCGCAGGCCTGTGGGTATCCCTGGTCCAGCCCCACCTCTGCTGCTGCCCAGGTGGGAGGGGAAGTGCATGGCGGGCCAGCTGTCCAGCTGTGGAAGTAGAGGTGGGGTACTAGGCTGGGAATCCCCAAGGCACCGACCTTAGGAGCCTTCCCAGAGCTTGGTGTGGACAAGCAGCTGAGGAGCCCTGCTCCCCGCGGGGAGGGGGCCCTGCCCCAGGACTGGTCCTGCGTGATGAGCAGGCCCCACCGCAGGCGGGGAGCTGGAAAGGGCTGCTGTGGGCTGGGGTCAGCCCAGCAATGCACCGCGTCCCTGGGGCTTGGGACCCTGGTTATGGGAGGTGCGGGGACCACATCTGAAAGCAGGCTGCCAGGGCAAGGACAACAAGCCCATTAAACCTGGCCAAACGGCCCACGCCCCATTTTTGTGCCAGGCCAGTCAGCCAGGCACCTGGCCCAGCCTTCCCTCCTGTCCCCCAGCCCCCACCGCTTGCCCTGGCTGGGCTGCTCTGGCTCCGGTTGGGGCCCGGAGAACACTGCTCTGGTGGCTGAGGGCTGGCACCTGCTCCCCGAGACCCTCACCACCCTCCTCGCCTGTCAGGCCCCCCCTCAGCCCACTGCCCTGAGCATGACTGCTTTCTCCCGTGGTCCCCATCACTCCTCCCTGGCCTGGGGCGGCGGGGGGGAGGGGGCGAGGATCACATTGTCTGAACACAGTAGCCCCGGACCAGGTCCCTGCCTCCCTGAGCACAGTCCACAGGTGCCCCTGCTCCTCCCAGGTACCAAGCACACACCTGCACCTCCTCCCCAGGAGCCGTGGACACACTGCGCTGGGGGTTCTGACGCCTGGGCCGAGCCTCTGCCACTGGGGACCCAGAACATGACTCTCTCTGGGCCCCAGTCCCTCCTTTGTTCGTAGCCCAGCACAAAGGCCCTGGGCTCACAGGGAGTCCTAGCTGTCAGGGCGGAAAGGCCGCTAGCCTCCAACTTCTGCAGTTACCTGCTCATAGTGACATTCACAGGAAGCTGTTTAAAAAACAAACGGCGTGGCTCAGTGGTTGACCCAGGAGGTCACGGTTTGATTCCGGGTCAGGACACATGCTGGCTTGATCCCCAGCTGATCCATGAGGTTTCTATCTCTCTTTCCCTCTCCCCTCTTCTCTGAAATCAATAAAAACATATTTTAAAAATAAAATAAAAAAACAAACAAAAAACCCAGAGAGCTTGCATGGTAGCCTTCCCCGTTCCCCAGTGGTGCCGTCCTGCACAGCTATCTACAATGACATCACAGCAGGGAAGGTGATGGTGCGACGGTGCGATGTGCTTGTGTGTATGTGCGTGTGCGTGCATGCGCGCGTGCACGTATACACACACATGCACACACACAGATGTGTGCAAGCTCATGTGCAGATCTGTGTAATCACTGTCACAATCAAGATGCAGAACTGTCTGTCACCACCAGACTCTCCCTCTATTCAGCCACAGCCCCCCGAGCCCTGGCCCCCGGCAGCCACTGACCTGTTTCCGCCGCTGGGAGTGGCTGGTAGCCTGCTCCTTCTGTGACTGACTGGTACTCCGTGGAGTGGATGGACCAGTGAGTTAACCATTTCATCTGTTGAAGGACATTTGGGTTTCTAGTTTGGGCCATTATGAGTACAGCTGCTTTGAACATTCATATACATAGTAACTTATGTATGTTTTACATTCCCCCCAACAATGTATGAGTGATTCAACTTCACGGCCTTGCCCTTGCGACATGTTATGTTGCCACAATCATTTGCTTTTAGCCCTTCCGATAGACGTGTAACAGTCTCTTCCTGTGGTGTTAACGTGCATTTCCTTAATCATTAAGGCTTAATGACTCATGACATTGAACACATGTTCATGTGCTTATTTGTCATCTGTATGTATTCTTCAGTGACATGTTTGTTCATGTGTTTTACCCATTTCCTAATTGGATGGTTTGGTTTCACTGTTGAGTTGAGAGCGCTTCATATAGTCCCATACCAGGCCTTTGTCGGGTGTGTGGTCTGCAGATATTGTCTCCTGGTCTGCAGCTCTCCCCCTTTACGTATATAATACAATGTGGGGGTTAGGGACACTGAATCCCCCCCCTCTGTGGAGTAAAAAAATCTGTGTATAAATTTTGATTCCTCCAAAACTTAACTACTAATAGCCTACTGTTGACCAGAAGCCTTACTGATAACAAATAATCGATTAACACATATTTTGTATGTTATATGGATTATATGTGTTATTCTTTAAATATTTTTTATTGATTTTTAGAAAGAGAGGAAGGGAGAGGGATAGAGAGATAGAAACATCAATGAGACAGGAACATCATCAATCGGCTGCCTCCTGCACACCCCACACTAGGGATCGAGCCACAACCCCGGGCACATGCCCTGACAGGGAATCGAACCAGAGACCTCTTGGTTCCTGGATTGACGTTCAACTGCTGAGCCACACTAGCCGGGCACGCATTATTCTTAAATAAGTAAGCTAGAGAAAAGAAAAGGTTATTAAGAACATCATAAGGAAGAGAAAAAGACATTTAAAGTATTTATTGAAAAATTCATCTATAATTTCAAATCCATGTTCAAATCCATATTGGCCAAGGATCAACTGTAAAATATTATCTATACTAATAATAGCCTAGGTGGTCATCATGCTCTCACGCATCACGCCCTAACGTCGTCACAAGATGGCCATCACAAGATGGTCACGCACACAGTGGAAGCGGGGCCTGGTGGAGGAGGTGGGCTGTGGCAGGGGAGGGCAGTTAGGCGTCAATCAGGCCGGCAGGGGAGCGGTTAGGGAGCAATCAGGCAGGCAGGCAGGCGAGTGGTTAGGAGCCAGCGGTCCCGGATTGCACAGGGATCGGCAGGGGTCCCAGATTGGAGAGGGTGCAGGCCAGGCTGAGGGACACCCCCCCCCCCCCATGTATGAGTTTCGCACACCGGGCCTCTAGCTAACTATAATCACTATGGTGTACATTAGACTCTAGAACTCGTTCATTTTATAACTGGAAGTTTATACCCTGTGACTAACATCTCCCCTCTCCCCTGACTCCCTAGCCCAGCGATGGCGAACCTATGACACACGTGTCAGAGGTGACACGCGAACTCATTTTTTTGGTTGATTTTTCTTTGTTAAATGGCATTTAAATATAAAAAATAAATATCAAAAATATAAATCTTTGTTTTACTAAGGTTGCAAATATCAAAAAATTTCTATATGTGACACAGCACCAGAGTTAAGTTAGGGTTTTTCAAAACGCTGACACGCCAAGCTCAAAAGGTTCGCCATCACTGCCCTAGCCCCTGGTAACCACATTCTGATCTCTGTTTCTACAAATTTGGCATTTTAAATTCCAAATATAAGTGGTATCATACAGTATTTGTCTTTCTCTGACTTATTTCACTTAGCCTAACACCTTCTAGGTCCATCCTTGTTGTTGTAAATGGCAGGATGTCTGTCTTTCTCATGGCTGAATAATACTCTGCTATATATGTATACATGTATATGTAAATTATATATATATATATATGTATATATTATATATATATAATCTTTACCCATTTATCTGTTGATGGGCAGTTAGGTTGTCTCCATATCTTGGCTACTGTGAATAATGAACATGGGAATGCAGATATCTCTTAGAGGGAGTGACTTCATTTCCTAAAGATGTATAAACTAGCCCTAGCTGGTTTGCTTCAGTGGATAGAGTGTCAGCCGGCAGACTGAAGGGTCCCAGTTCAATTCCAGTGAAGGGCACATGCCCGAGTTGTGTGCTCAATCCCCAGTGGGGGGCATGTAGGAGGCAGCCGATCAATGATTCTCTCTCATCGTTGATGTTTCTATCTCTTTCCCTCTCCTTCCCTCTCTGAAATCAATAAAAATATGTTTTAAAAAAAGATGTATAAACTAGAGTGGGATTGCTGGATTATTTATAACTAGAGGCCCGATGTATGAAGATTCTTGCAAGGATGGGTCTTCCTTCCCCTGGCTGCTGGCACCGCCTTTGCTCCAGCCAGAACCGCCTTTCCACCTTCCCACACTGCCCAGAGCCCGGAGAGGCTGGGGCGGTGTGGAATGCCTGTGTCCCACCCCGCCCCCGGCCACTCGGTGCCTGTGCATGCAAATTAACCTGCCATCTTTATTGGGTTAATTTGCATACTCACTCCTGATTGGTGGGCGTCGTGAAGGTACCGTCAATTTGCATCTTTCTCTTTTATTAGTGTCGATAGTCCTATTTATAATCTTTTTTGGAACCTCCTGTTTTTCATAGTGGCTGCGCCAATTTACATTCTCACCAGCAGTGCACATGGGTTCCCTTTTGTCCACGTCCTTGCCAAGGCATGTTATCTCGTGTCTTTTGATGATAACTGTCCTCAGAGGTACAGGTGGTAGCTTTTGGTGGTTCTGATTTGCATTTCCCTGATGATGAGGGAATTGAGCACTTTTTTGTGCACCTGTTGGCCACTTGTACTTTTCCTTTGGAAAAATGTCTACTCAGTTCCTCTGCTCATTTTTAAATCAGATTTTTTGGTGGTTTGTTGGTTTTTTTGCTGTTGAGTTATATGAGTTCTTTATGTAATTTTGGATATTAACCCTTTATCAGATATTTGGTTTGCAAATGTTTTTTCCCAATCCATAGGTTGCCATTTCATTTTGTTGATGGTTTCCTTTGCTGTGCAGAAGCTTTTTAATTTGATGTAGTCCCATTTGTTGTTTACTGTTTTTTGTTGTTGTTTTTTTACCTTTGCTTTTGGTGTCAAATAAAAAAAATTATTGCCAAAACTGATGTAAAGGAGCTTAACTCCATGTTTTCTCATTGGAGTTTATGGTTTCAGGTCTTATGTTCAAATCTTTAATCTATTTTGAGTTGATGGATGTTTGCATATGGTGTAAGATATGGCTCTAGTTTCATTCTTTTGCATGTGTCTATCCAGTTTTCCCAACACTATTTATTAAAGAGACTGTCCTTGCCCTACTGTACAGTATATTCTTGGTTTCTCTGTTGTAAAGTAATAGGGTGTATATGCATGAGTTTATTTCTGGGCTCTCTGTTCTATTCCATTTATCTATGTATCTGCTTTTGTGCCAGTACTGTACTGTTTTGATTACTATAGCTTTGTAATACAGTTGTTTTGTTTTGTTTTTGTTAATCCTCACCTGAGGATAGTTTTACCATTGATTTTTAGAGAGAGTGGAAGGGAAGGAAGGGGGGGAGAGTTAGAGAAACACTGATGTGAGAGAGACACATTGATTGACTGCCTCCTGCATATACCCCTTCCAGGGCCAGGGATCAAACCTGCAACCCAGGTATGTGCCCTTGACTGGGAATTGAACCCGTAACCCTTCCATGCACTGGCTGACGCTCTAACCACTGGGAACACTGGCCAGGGCTGTGATACAGTTTGAAATCAGGAAGTGTGATGCCTCCATTTTTGCTTATCTTTCTTAAGATCGCTTTGGCTATTTGGAGTATTTTGTGGTCTGATACAAACATTAAAAAAATTTTTTTCTATTTTTGTGAAAAATACCACTGGAATTTTGATAGGGATTGCATTGAATCTTAGATTGCTTTAGGTTGTGTTACATGTTAACAATATGAATTCTTCTAACCCTGAGCACAGTAAAGTTCCCACGTATTTGTGTCTTCCTCGGTGTCTTTTAGCAGTGGCTTGTAAGCTTTCAGTACACAGATGTTTCACTTCCTTGCTTAAATATATTCCTAGGTATTTTATTCTTCTTATACAATTGTAAATGGGATTGTTTTCTTAATTTCTCTTTCTGACAGTTCATTGTTAGTGTATAGACACACAGGATTTTTGTATATTGATTTTGTACTGGGAAGCTTTACTAAAGTCATTTCTGTAGCTTTTCTTTCATCCCTTTCACAGGCGTCTTACAGAGCAAGGCTTTAGTTTTGATGAGGTCTAACTACCACTTTTCCTCCTGCGGATCATGCTTTTAGTGTCAAGTGCCCTAGGTCGCAAGGCGTTTTCCTGTCTTTTTTCTCCTAAACGTTTGAAGTTTTACATTTAAATCGGTGACCTATTTGAGTTAATTTTTGTGTAAGGGGTGAAGTTGAGGTTGAAGGTGAGTTTTTGGCCATGGATGTCCCCGGAAAGGCTTCGCAGAGGAGAAAGCCCCGGAGACTGAGCTCACCCAGGGCCACAGAGGCAGGGGCGGAGAGCCGGACTCCAGCCCTTCTGCCCTCAGCTGCGACACCACGTCCGGACGGCTCCCAGGGAGGAGCCAGGCCCGGCGGGGAGGGGATCTGGCTTAGCCCTCAGGGGTACTTCAGTGGCCAGCTGGGGAAGGGGTCATCCAACACCAGCGGAGCGGCCGTGCATTTGCTGCGCCGGGCACTGCTGGGCCCAGGCTTCCCCGGCCCAGCCCACAGCGAGGCAGGACAGACGCTGGTCACAGAGTTATTGGTGTCATGGAGGGTGTTGCCCTGAGATTCAGGAGCCCAGACACCCACAGAGTTGAGAGGAGTGCGTCTGTGCTCCCCGGCTCAGGAAGGAGGGAGGGGTGTTCCGGGGAGAGGGAACAGCAAACACAGAGGCTCGGAGTGTGGGTGGAATTGGTGGAGTGAGGGCAGCGAGTGGGCAGAGGCTGTGAGTGGCACGTTAGAGTGTGACTGGCCCCACTGCGGGATGGACAGGCACAGACAGTGTGAGCAAGGAGGAGAGGGCCGTGGTGGTGTTGGAAGTTCCCTCAGCTGTTCCCTCAGAGACCTTGCTGCGACGGTGGTGCGGTTCCCTGGTCACTAAGCCCAGTGCTGCCCTGGGGGAGGACTTGGGGGACAGGAGAGGGGCAACTCCGGGCTTCTGTGTGGGCCCTTGGCTGGATGCGGATGCTGGTGATGCTGGTGGCGTTGTGGAGGCCCGGTGGGGGGGGGGGGTCCTGGGTCCACAGAAGCTGGTGCTCCGGCGCACCCCGAGGCCCGCCCGCGCCCTGGCCCTCACTGTTCGGGACGGTGCACTCCTGAGTCGGCACATTCAGGGGACTTTGTTTAAGTGGCGACACCTCTGCTGCTGTCATAAAGGAGGGGTTGTTCTTTCTTGGAGTTCAGCACAAACACTAGCGAGGTGAGCCGAGCCAGCCGGCGGGCGGTGCCGGCCGGGCCTGCAGCTGGCTGCACAGCTCAGCAGAACCTCCTGACGCAGGCTTTCAGGGCTATTATGTGGCTGTGACTCCTCATCTGTCCCTCCCAGGAGGCCTGGTCCTCAGGCACCAGGGCAGCCAGGCCTCCCAGAACTTGTCAGGAGGGGCCATCACCTCCCCTCTGATGCTGGACCCGAGAGGCCCAGAGTCCTGCCAGGCCCTGGCTCTGTCCTGGGTCTGATTGTGTGTCCCGGGCAAGCCCCTTTCGGTCCTGAGTTCTCTCATCGGCACAGCTGGTGGGGTGGGGGTGGTAGGGTAGGGAGCTGGGTCAGACGGTGCCTGAGCTCCTCCATGGAGCTTCCTGGGTCCTTTCTCCTCTTTCTTTCCTCCTGGGCCTTTCCTCCTTCCTCACTGGCTTGCTCACTCCTTCATTCACAAATGTCTCTTAGGGGCCCAGCCCTGAACCTGGGACTGGGAAATGATTCAGACCCATTGTGCACCCTCAGGGAGCTCCCAGGCTGGTGGGAAGGTAAAAATGCAAGCAGACAATTGTGGTTCAACCCTTGGCCTAGGAGCCCTTAGGCCTCCTCTGCCCCGGGGAGAGTGGGAGGGAGTCGGGAGCCTCAGAGGACAGGCTGTGTGCAATGGGCCGTGGAGCAGGCGGTAAACAAGGGTAGGGATGGGGCACCCGAGAGGAGAGTCAGCACAGCTTGGAGGAGCCGAAATGCTGGGTGTGTGTGAAAATGCAAACAGGTCAGGGAGGGCCTGGGACCAGGCTCGAATGCTGTGCAAAGGGCTTTCCCCAGGAAGCCAGGCTTAGCGCTGGGGTGGGGAGGCGTCGGAAGAAGTGAGTGGGAAGCGCAGAGCTGAGATTCTGAAAGGATGGAGAGACTGGGAGGGAGGCAGTGAGGAGCTGGTGGTGGAGAGCAGGCTCATGGCAGGAGAAGCCATGGGGTTGGGGCTGGGGGAGGGGAGGGGGCAGAGGGAGGGAGGACCATCACTGGACAAGGAGGCGGAGGGACAAATCTGATTAGACACTGAGTGGTCGGGCCTGGGAGATGACAGGGAGCAGGTGTCCTGGACCTGGGGCTCCGGCGGCTGGACTGGGCTGGGATGTAGGGTAGTGGGGGGACGAGTGCCTCAGCCCTCGGACTGAGAGGAAGGGAGCTGAGGCCACGCCCTGCCCCTGCAGTTGGGCATCTAAGGAGGGACTTTTCAGAAGGGGCACGTGGAGGGGGCAGTGCTTAACCCCCCAAGTGCCGAGTCTGCGTGGAAACATCGCCGACGCTGCTGTTGGGGACTTAATCACGCCGGCTGCCCACCGCAGAGGCCTCCATGGCCCCACAGCTCCCTCCCTCCCTCTGGTCGCCTTGTGGCTTCTGTTCTAACTTTCCTGTCATCGGCTCCTCTGCTCCGCACTCCATGGCCTCTGCTGAGAACCCCAGGGGAGTGGAGCCAAAGGTGTTTTAAAACGTGTTTTCGCCTGGCTGGCGTGGCTCAGTGGTTGGTCGTCGACGCATGAACCAGGAGGTCACTGGTTTGATTCCTGGTCAGGGGACATGCCCGGATTGCAGTAGGCTTGGGGCAGACAGAGCCAGTAGGGAGCATGCAGGAGGCAGCCGATTGATGATGTGTCTCTCTCATTGATGTTTCTATCTCTCTATCCCTCTCCCTTCCTCTCTCTCTAAAACAATCAATAAAACATACTTTAAAAAAGCATTTCCTGGAGGAACAAGTGAGCACGAGGGTGCTACTTGTCACCTACACTGTGAGCCCGGCAGAGAGGGACCCCCTGCTGCTGTGGGCAGGGAGGAGCAGAGCCCCTGGGAACCGCATCAGAGCCAGAGCCAGGCTCCCAGGGCCTCCCGCAGGCGCCCGCAGTGCTGAGGTTCCTGCCCCAGGCAGTTCTGCTCCGCGGCTTGCTAGGGAGGCCTGGATTTAGGGTTTGGTCCAGGTCTGGGCTGAGGCCGGGACATTCACTGATTCCTCCTTCACTCACCACGGGAGCTGTGTGCCTGTCCCAGCTGCTGAGGGGGGCTGCCACAGCAGGTCCAGGTCCCCAGCATCACCAGACCCCCCCACCGTGGGGAAGAGGCGAGACACAAACATGCCCCAGTCAGTCATCAGGAAGGAAAAGAGACGTGGGAGAGGAGAGGGGCAGGAGAGCAGAGAGGTTTATTTCAGGTGCAGGCGCCCATCCTCTGGGAAGGCCTGGGAGAGCCACTTCAGCCTGAGGGCCCAAGAGGCCACAGCTGAGAGGGAGGCTAGTGGAGAAAGGGCAGGAAGGCCAGCTGCTGGCACCCGGTCAGAGGGGTGCAAGGAAGGAGAGGAGCCCTGAGGGCCGAGGGCCAGGAGTCCAGATGAGCCACCGGAGATGTCTGGGGAGGGGTGACGGGTGCGCCTGGTATAGTAAGAGTCCTTGGGAGCTCCTGGAGGCAGCTCACCCAGTGCTCCTGTCTGTCTGAAGGGGCAGTGGGGACGGTGTGGAACTCTGGGCATCTCTCACACAGATGACGTGGCCTGTGTGATGCCGTCCGAGTGCCTGCGGGCCTGCGGGGCCGAGATTGGCTGCTCCAACATCGCCTACCCCAAGCTGGTCATGGAACTGATGCCCATCGGTGAGGTTCTGGTGGGTCTGGGGGGCGGGCAATGAAGGAGCTGTGGGAGCCATTCTGGATCCAATGTGATGGTGTGTGACATCCGGGTAGGACGCTCTGCTCATCGGGGAAGAGGGGAAAGTAATAGAAACACTCACATGCCACGTGAGTAACCTGCCTCTTCATCTCAGGGACCGTGTTATTATCACACCCATTTTAGAGATGGGCACACTGAGACCCAGAGAGGGTAAGTGACTTGGCCAAAGTCACGTGGCAGGTGAGCTGCAAAGCGGGGTCTGAACCCGGATACTCTGCCTCTAGAGCTTGTTCTGTCACTTGAGAAATGGGGCGACTTTCTCTTTCAGGCCCACTGGGTGCCAAACGCTTTTGCAAACTGCTTCTCTCCTTAAAGGCTGTGAGGCAGAGCTATTAGCTGCGTGACAGGTATGGAAACCGAGGCACGGGGTTGGAGGAGTGCTTGGCCAAGGCCACAGGGTGGCTGAGACACAAACCCCGGTCTGCCTGCCCCAACTGCTTGCTCTGCCGGGATCATGTGATCAAGGCCCCGTGAACCTTCACCTCTGCCTCCCCCGAGACCCTTGGGCCAACGGGTAAACCTAGGGGACAGGCTTAGGCCTTTTCCGCATTTCTCGTGGCAGCAGAGGTCCTGCCAGCGGGACCTGGGTGATGAGGTCCCCGTCGCAGGAAGGGTGCAGCCAGGCCACTGCAGGTGGGGGCTCCGCCTTAGCAAAAAGGAGAGCCTTTCTGAGACCCTCTGCCGCCCGGTCCTCAGACCTCTAGTCTGCACCTCCCTCCCTCGGCCTCCCCTGCGGAGGCGGCCTGGCCTGGCCTGCCCTCCCCTCCTCCTGGGAGCCCCGGCCCAGGGAGGTTAGTGCTCGGAGCGGGATCAGATCTTGGCTCCGCCACGGTTGGCTGCGATATGTGGGGCATGTCCCATCCCCGCTCCGAGCTTCCGTGTCCTCGTTTGTAAATTGGAGATGATGACACCTACCCATCCCGAGTGTTGCTGCTGGGATTAAACCGTAACGCAGGGGACTGCCTGGTGCCCGTCCTGGCTGCGTGGGTTCCCCTCCGGGCCTTGCCTCCTCCTGTTCCGGGGCTTCTGTTACTGGGCCACACCTCTCGAGGCCTTGAGCTCCCTGTCTGAAATGGGTGGGAGTCAGCCCTGAGTTCATCCACTTCTCTGAGCAAGAAAAGGAGGGCAGAGAAGTGTTTTGGGGAAAACACTTTTTTGAACTCACTTTCCTTTCGGCCTCATCCCAGTCAGACTGACACAGGAACAGCAAAGACCATGGCTGCCCGGAGTCACACCTCTGCTCGGATGAGAACCTGGGCCAGGCAGCAAATGGCACCTGTGCGGCCGAGCCCTCCGGTTATCCTAGAGCCGGTGCAGGGCAGACGGGCCTGTGGGAGTGGTGGTGGGCGATGCTTAGGCACTGGAAGGAGAAGCATAAAAGCCTGGGAGACAGACGTGCACCAAGAGCCAGCGAGGAGGCGGCCCCCTCAGCCCCCTCCGGCCCAGACTGCTGGGAGGCTTTGCACACAGTGCCTGGCCCACCTCCAGACCCTCGCTCATTTCAGCCAATCAGCAGGTGGATTTTTCTGTTCCCATGGGAACCACATCTCTTCCACAGAGCCAACAAGGAAGGGCCTCCCCTGGGCCTGCCGGGGCCTGCCACACATAGGCGGCCAGGGCTGAGCCACTGCCCCTGCCCACCCAGACCTCCCTCACCCACCCACCCCACCCCACCCCACCCCGAGTTTTGCGTCTGGCCTGCGGTGGGCCCTGGGGTTCCTGTCTTCCCTCTCTGACCTTCACTGACTCATCTGCCCGATGGGTTTACAAAGCCTCCGTCACGTGAACTCCC
>NW_005872098.1:73719-89412 GCF_000147115.1 Myotis lucifugus
AAGGAGAGAAGAGGCCAGGAAATCCTGTCCACCGCACCTCCCACTGTCTCCTGCCCCTTCACAGCCCCAGCCCTCTCCGGGGCCCACCCCTGCCCTTGGCGACATCTCTGAGGGGCGCCCTCCCCCAGTCGGCCCAGAGATCCTTCCGTCGCCCCAAATCTGAGCCTCTAGCCTGCTGCTGACCCCACTGCTCCAAAGAGAGCCCCAGCCGGGCTCAGGAACGACCACGCTCAGGCCGCAGCTGCCCCTCCGCCCCTGTGCCCCGGCCCCACCGCACTCTGCCCATCCCTCCAAGCCTGCTGTCCATTACCGCAGTGACTCACCCCAAGAGCCCCCTCCTCAGCCCTCCCTGATACCCTGACCAGGAACGAGCCCCTCTCCCCTCAACGCCTCCCACAAGGGACCTGCCAGGCTGTGTCACAGCCCGTCTGTCACACCCCCACCCTGAGGCGGGCAGGGCTGTTCCCGGGTGAAGTCAGCCGTGCATGAGCACTTGGCCTCCGGGTGCGCGTGTCCGACTGTTTCGCCCTCTCCCAGGCCCCTCCTCTCTCCCACTGAGCCGCACGGCTCCTGCCTGCTGGGGGAGGGCCCAGCCTTCCGGTGCTTAGCGTGGCCGACCCTGCACCCTCTGCCGTGGCGCCCATCGGCAGGGTGGGGCCCCCAGGGCTGCAGGCAGCGGCCCCGGTGATGCCAAGCAGCCGGCTCCTGTGGGAAGGGCCCTGCTGGGACACGCCGGGCAGCAGGCAGGCGTGAGCTCATCTGCAGGCACAGAGCCTCCAAACAAGGAGCCTCGCCCTCCTGCTCCAGATGCTGCTGTCAGCACTCCTGCCCTCCACCCTCTCCCCTCGCCCCTCCCTGCCCTCCTGGGGCCGGGCTGTCGGGCAGGTCGCGCCCTCTCCAGGTCTCACCTCTCAGTGGCCAGTTTGGTGGCGTGGAAAGGCCCAGGGCCAGGCTCAGCTCTGCCCACACCTCCAGCCTCCTCTTGCCTCAAGCAACACATTCAAGCTGTGCCCTACCTTGTGGGGTCTGGGATCTGCGGCGCCTCAATTCCAGGAGGAATGGGAATTCTCCAGGGAAGGCCCGCACTCAGGCCGAGCTGTCCCTCCGGCCCCTGAGCACTCCCAGGAGCCTGGGGCGGAGGCCACGCGGGCGGGCGGCAGGGCATGCTGGTGGCCAGCGGAGGTGTCCCAGGCCAGGGGCTGCGACAGCTCTCCCTCTGGGACCTGACCTTCGCCAGCCTCAGGCCCAGCCCACTCCCCAGCCTTCGCTCCTGTGTCTCCCTCCCCCGCTCTCCCTTGTCTTCCCTTCTCTGTTAATGGCAGATGGTGCAGAAGCCTCCCTTGTACGCTGCTTGGGTCTGGGCAGTCTAGGGATCCTTGGAGATGCAGAGCTCCCCCTCCCCCCAGACCTGAGGGGCTCCCCTAAACTACGCTGCAGCCCAGGCGCACGCAGGGTCATCTTGTCAGCAGTGTGTGGGGGGTGGGGGGAGGCTTCCTGGAGGAGGAACGCCTTGAGCTGGGCCTTGGAAGATGGGGTATTCCAGGCAGAAGGAAAAACTCTGGCCTTGGGGTCCCCCTGGCAGCTGGGTGGCGGCTGAATCAGAAGAAACCCTAGCCCTGGCCAGTGTGGCTCAGCTGCTTGAGCGTCATCCTATGCCTAAAGGGGGGGGGGTTGATGCTCCCCCCACACACACTGCTGACAGGATGACTGCCCCTGCGTGCGCCTGGGCTGCAGCGTAGTTTAGGGGAGCCCCTCAGGTCTGGGGGGGAGGGGGAGCTCTGGATCTCCCAGGATCCCTAGACTGCCCAGACCCAGGCAGCGTACAAGGGAGGCCTCAGCACTATCTGCAAATAACAGAGAAGGAAGACAAGGGGCAGCAGGGCGCACACCCAGGCTGTGCTCAATCCCCAATGTCTGTCTGTCTGTCTGTCTGTCTCCCTTCCTCTCAATAAAAAACAGTAATAATAATAAGAAGAAACCCCAAAGGCAGCAAGAAGGCAGGGCCCCTCCAGGCTGAGCTGGGCAGGTGCTGAGGCTGCGGTTGGGCTTCGGGAGCCTGTGTGTGTGTGTGTGTGTGGGGGGGGGGGTCCCTGGTGCCTGCCTGCAACTTGAAGAGGGCAGGGCCCCTGCCTGCCAGGCTGAGGGTTAATTAGCCTTCATCGAGGGGGCACCTCCTTCTTCCCCCTCCCTCTCCCCCTGAGGCCCAGGAAGGAAAAGGGAGGCAGGCAGGCAGGCGGACCCACCCCAGCGCACACAGAACCACGGTCACGCCTGCTGTGCAGGCTCCGGGAGGTCTCATCCACCCCCCACCTCCCCCACCTCTCCCGGTTAGGGGTGAGGGGCACTCAGCTGACATAGGGTGCTCAGCCAGGGAGGAGTAGATGGAACAACCTGTCCCTTTAGCTGAGCTGCACGCCCTTCAGGCTCCAGGCTCCTCCTCCTGGAAGCCCTCCTAGATTGATGCTTCCTCTGGGCTCCCTGAGCCCAGCCCTTAGCACAGGTGACAGGGTGACAGGCTCATCTGCTTTTTTGCTCAATTCTGATCAGGGCAGTGACCAGGGCCCGCTCATTATAGAGTCTGGGTTCCTAGCACAGCGCCCCCTCACTGGGGGGGGTGGGGGGGGGGCTCCTAGCACAGTGCCCCTGTGCTCCGGGGAGCTCTTGTTGAAGAGCTTGTGGAATGAACAGGTGAAGTGTGGCTGCGTGGAGGGGCCTCGCATGGATGGGAGCTGGTGCGGGTGGCGGGGAGGGCTCCTCGGCTGGGGCAGGTTTGGGAGGGTTTGGAGTGGGCAGCCGGGGAGGGGAGGGGAGGGGGAGGAAGGGCTCCTGATGATGCCGCTGCTGCCGCAGGCTGGTCATCGTGGTGTTGATCGGCGTGAGCGTGGCCTGGATCCCGGTCCTGCAGGGTGCCAACAGCGGGCAGCTCTTCATCTACATGCAGTCGGTGACCAGCTCCCTGGCCCCCCCGGTGACCGCTGTCTTCATCCTGGGCGTCTTCTGGCAGCGAGCCAACGAGCAGGTGGGTGTGGAGGAGAGCTGGGTGGGGACAGGCCTGGGCCGGCTCCTCGGTCCCCTCTGGATGGGCTGCCCCTGGCTCGAATCGTCCCCTGGGCCTTTGTCCAGCAGCCCAGCTGTCCTGCCTCCCCCAGGGGGCCTTCTGGGGCCTGATGGTGGGGCTGGCGGTGGGCGCCACGAGGCTGGTCCTGGAGTTCCTGCACCCCGCCCTGCCCTGCGGCGCCGTGGACACTCGGCCTGCCGTCCTGGGCAGCATCCACTACCTGCACTTCGCCATTGCCCTCTTCGCACTCAGCGGGGCCGTGGTGGTGGCCGGAAGCCTGCTGACGCCCCCACCCCCAGGGGCTCAGGTAAGCTGCCCTGACCCCGGGCTCTGACCCTTACCAACCTCTGACTCAGGTCCCAATTCTCTGACTCAAGAATTTTCTAGCTCTTGACATAGCCCTGGCCCCTGGCCCTTTTTGAACTTAGCTGCCCTCTGCTGCCCTCTTTCATCACTGACCCCTGATCCTGTCTGGGTCCACCTCCCAGCCCGCACCCCTCCCCGTCCTGCCACCCTACCCCTCCCATTCCCTGCAGATCCAGAACCTTACCTGGTGGACTCTAGGGAGGGACCTGCCCCCAGGAGCCAAAACAGGTACGCACGTGACCCTGGGCATCCCTCTCACACCATCCCCGGGGCTGGGCCACGGAGCACAGGGCCCTGGGGGTGGCCCTGAGGTCCTCAGCATCCCTCTCTTCCCACCCAGCTGGCAGCCGGAAACAGGCTTTCTGGGCCCGGGTCTGTGGCCTCAACGCCATCCTCCTCATGTGCGTCAACATCTTCTTCTACGCCTACTTCGCCTGATGTGGCCCGGCCCTGAGGCCGCCCCTGTCCCTCATGAGGACACCAGCCCTCGAGGCTGCCCGGCCAGCAAGGCGGGAGCCTGAAAAATTAGGGAGGGAATGGGCGAAAAGAATGTGACACTTCAAAAGTGGCATCATGATGGGCAATAAAAGGCGATTTCAGAGGACATTCCTACGCTGTTACTGTCTTTATTTTGCGTCCGTGGGTCCAGGGCAGGAGCAGCGCAGTCCCCAGAGCTCAGGGTCCGGAGGGCCCCAGGCCCCCCTGGGCGGAGGGAGAGCGCCCCACTGTCTCATCTGCTCCCAGTGCCATAGGCCCCCTTCTCACTGCCCCCCACCCAGCCTGGCATTCCAGCTGCTTCCGAGTTCCCCTCTCTTCCTGCTCCCAAAGGTGCCCAGACTCGGGGCAGGCGCTGCCTACTGACCCCCTGCTGGGTGTGCGTTCCATTCTCAAACTGGGCCCTCCCCAGACTGCCCCCCATGCTGCTGGGCTTCAGAGTCCAGCCCAGGCCCAGCTCCCCTGGCCCGCAGGTCCTCCCGGCTCCCGGGGCCTGGCCAGAGCCGGGGCCTGAACCGAGCCTCCTCGGCGGCTGTGTCCAGGGCTCGGCCCCCAGGCCTTGTCCATTTTGAGGAGCAGCTGCCCCTTGCCTTCTCCACGGCGCCCTCAGGGCCCGGCCGCCCGGTGTCAGGGGCCCAGGTGGGCGCTGGAGAAGCTGATCTCCACCTGGATCTGTCCAGTGAGCCCAGGCCATCAGGTGGGCAGCGCCCTCGCCTTCCCTTCCCTCGAAGCCACCTCCCCAATAGCCAGACACCTCAGGGTCCTTTTGAGGGAGAGGCGGGCGAGCCCGGTGGGTGGGGCCACTGACGGTGGAGTGGGCTGAGCCTCTGTCAGCCCACCCTAGGGTGTCACAATGCTGGTGACCAGTGGGAAGAGGCTGCGGGAACCCCGGGAGCGCCCCTTGCCCAGCGGGCACTGCACTTGGTGTTGGCTGTGGACACGGGGCAGCCCTGGTTCATGTGGAGCAGAGGGCTGGGCTGGGCCGTCAGAGGCCGTGTCCCTACCGAGGCCTGGGCCGAGCCCCGGGGGCCCGGAGGGGCGTCCATGGTGTCTCTCTGGACTTCAGCGTCCTGTGGACAGATGGTCTGCTGGCTCGGCCCCAGCCCCACTCCGGTCAGAGGTGCACGGGCTGGACGTAGCTCCGGGGGAAGAAACCCACCTGCCCGCAGAACCGGCCTCGCCACCAGTGCGGGTCCAGGTGCTCCAGGACCTCGATGATGTCACCGCGGCGGAAGCTGAGCTGGGAGGGGTCCTGAGCCGAGAAGTCAAACTGGGCCTGGGCGAAGCCGGTCCGAGGCGGCTGCAAGCGGAGTGGGTGTTAGTGGGGCCTCGGAGGCCGGACAAGAGAGGGGATTTGCCGCCGGGTGGGAAGGGCAATGTTTTCGAGGCAGAATTGAGGTCAAGGTGATGGCCACCCACCCGCATGGGCCTCCTGCTACCCGCGCCCCACCCCACCCCCATGGCCGCCACACAGACACTGCCTCTCCTGAGAGCCCGCGCTGTCCTGGGCTCTGCTGGGACCGGGTCCTGGCCTCAGTGAGGGGCTGTGGCTCAGGCCCTGCCTGTTCGGGGTCTCGGTTCCCTGGCTGTGCCACGGCCGTGATAACTGGACTGCAGGCCCGAGACCACCAGGGCTGACACAGACCGTGGCGTGACGTGTGGCCACCGTCCACTGCTGTCGCCCTTGGCCAGGCTCTGGAGCGAAGGCGACACTTGGCGCTGCCCCAGCTCTCGGGCCTGGCTTCCAGTCCCAGCTGTGCCCCAAAGGGACCGTGGTTAAGTCCCTGCCCTTGTGGACTCAGTTTCCCCACCTTCGGACGGCGCTGGACTAGAGCTCTCAGCCCGACACCAGGACACCTCCTCCCAGCACCGGCTCTGCTGAGCAGGAGATAGGATCGGGCACCGGCTGTAATTAGCAGTTCTCTGCCCAGGAAGGAGGGGGCGGCCTGGGTCCCGAGAGACCGAGCCAGCTCTGGAATCTCCCCACAGGGTAGGCGATCCCAGGGCTGGGCCCAGGGAAGTGGTGGGCGTGGGGGAGCTCACAATGGGCCCCCAGTTCCATGCTGGCTCCCTCACACTCTTCAGGGTCAGAGCTGGCCCAGGCAGCGAGGGGAGGGATGAAGGTCTGGGGTACGGAGGCCCAGAGGAGGCTCACGGCTGATCTGACCCAGGTCAGGCTGCGGAGGCGGAGCCTCCCGGTGGGACAGGGGGGCCCGAGGGGGTGTAGGGGGGCGTGTCCGAGGCACTGCTGACGCCCTGGAATATCAGATCCCAGGGCACATCCTATGGGACAGAGGGGACACTGAGGCCCAGGGGAGGGATAACCTGGCCCTGAAGTCGTGCTGCACGAGGCAGCTGGGGCCCAGGGAGAGGCTGGACGGGCTTCCCTCAGCCTCCTCCCTCTGCAGAGCCCGGGCTGTCTCGGGGTCCTGCCTGGCCGATCCCCCTTCCAAGGAAAAGAGCACATGGGGAATAATAACCGCATTAGCAGGTGTCGTCATCCTAATGAGAGCTGGCCCTCGAGCCCTGATGAAAGGCTGGCTGGCAAATTGCTGTTCTTGCGAGGACACGGGGTGGCCAACCTCCCCCACACACACCGTGTCTGGCCAGGACCTCGCCCACGCTGCCCACACCCCACCCAAGGCCAGCGCCTCTGGGGCAGGAAGCAGGACTGAGCTACCGGCTGGTGGCCTGGGGTGAGTCCCTTCACTCTCCTTCCTCAGCGGGGACAGTGAAGCCCCCGTGCAGAGCCCAGTCCAGTACGTGGCACTCAGAAGGCTCAGTAGGTGTCAGTGCCTTCAGCCATTCAACATTTATTGAGCACCTACTGTGTGCCATGCACTACTGACAACAAGCCCGACTGTTTGCCCCAGGGAATAGCCAGTTGGTTCCTTCCTTTTCTCCCCCTCTCCTTCCCAGCCTTGCTTATTTCCCTGCAGCGACACCAGCATAGACCCTCACAGCATGGCCGGACCCCCTCCCACGCGGGGAGCTGGCGGGCCTGGACCCAGCAGGTGTCGTGGCCCCTGCACACAGCAGGGCGCCCGCCCGGCCTTGCCCACCTACCTGGAGTGGGGGCTCCTCATCCCGCAGGAAGACCTGGCGCTTCTTGGCGATGGTGGTGGTGCGGTAGAAGTCGACCAGCTCGTTGAGGGAGTTGAACTTCTCCTCCCACAGGAAGTACTTGCCCGAGGCTTCACGCAGCACCTTGAAGTGCTGCACCTGGTCCCCGTAGCTGGAGGGGAGGACCCATGGTCACTGGGATGGGCCCACGGCCAGGGACCACTCCAGCCCAGCCCTGGCCTCCCCTTCTCGCCCTGGGACCAGCCTTTCTCTTTCCGGGTGAGACCTGGGCTCAGAAGGGCAGGAGGGAGGACAGGCCGGGCCTCCCGCCCAGGCTCCATGTGAGACCTCGTGAGGCCGCTAAGGGGTGGACCCTGGGCCAGGCACTTCCTTGCGGTGTGACTTGAGGCAAATCACTTCTCTGAACCTCAGTTTCCTCACAGCGCCTCCTCCCTCTGTTCAGTGCTCAGAAAATGCCGACTGTGGCTCATGGCAACAGGAAATAGGTTTCTCTGGGGGCATTTTCTCTGTTTGTTAATCCTCAGCTGAGGATAGTTTTTCTGTGGATTTTAAGAGAGAGTGGGAGGGAGTCTAGAGACAGAAACATCGATGTGAGAGACACATCGATTGGTTGCCTCCAGAATGCACCCCGACCTGGGCTGGAGATTGAGCATGCAACCGAGGTACATGCTCTTGACTGGAATCAAACCGGTGCTCCGGCGCTCTAACCACTGCGCCCCTCGGGTCGCTAGGGCCATTTCCTCTCTTAACACCCCCCTCAGCCTTCCCTTCTCCTCCTGCTGCGTCCCCTCCTGGCTCTTGCAGTCACTTGAGGAGCAAATCCTCAGGCCGCCCTGACTCAGGCCTATGCCTGTGGGTGGGAGGGGAGCCTAGGCACGTTGGATGCTTCTGTCCCTCCCACCCACACCCACCTCGAGGACCTTCTATGGAATATACGAGTATGAGGACAGCAGGTTTGACTTTGGGTGGTGGGCACACAGTGCAATATACAGATCTTTGTAACATAGAAACCTGCCCTTAAAACCTATGTTCATGTTGACTAATGTCGCCCCAATCAGTCCTATATAACAAAAGCATAACATGCAAATCGACCGGACGGCCGAACAGCGGAAAGACCATCCAGACAACCATCCGGGACCACGCTATGACACCCACTGGCCCCAGGCCAGCCAAGGAGGGTGCGATGTGATTGGTCGGGGGCCCGGCCATCGCCCATGATCACCCTGCAGAGGGAGGCTCGGGCCACTGGCCAGCGGGGCGATCCATCAGGGGGCTCCACGATCACCCCAAAGAGGGAGGCCCAGGCCACCCACCGGTGGGCTGCCATGGGTGGCGGGTGGGCAGAGCCTCCCTCTGCGAGGGAAGCCTGCGTCCCGGGTGCCAGAGGGAAGCCGGTGCCGGCAGCCAGGGGAAGGAAGGCCTACTCTTGCACGACTTTCATGCATTGGGCCTCTAGTCTACACTAATAAAAGAGAAAAATGGTAATTGGCGTACGACCGCTACCCTTCCCATCGGCTAATCAGCATATCCTTATGCAAATTAACTGTCAGCCAAGATGGCGGCCGGCAGCCAGGCAGCTGGAAGCGAACATGAGGCTTGCTTGCTCCAGGGACTGCAGACTCCAACGTTCCCAGCCTGCCGCTGCCGGCCTCTGAGCTGGCAGTTTGAAACAGTCTAACAAATATAGGCCGGGATCTCAGAGCTGAAGTTATACATTGTTTCGATTATAGAACGGCAAACAAACCAGCAGCGGAAGCCTCAGAGCTAGAGCCAGAGCTAAAGCTGGCCCAGAAGAAAAAAAAAAAAAGAAAAAAAGGAGCGGTTGGGAGCTTCAATCAACAACCGCCAGCCTGAAAGCAGCCCTCAGCCCCTCACCCAGACTGGCCAGGCACCCCAGTGGGGACCCCCACCCTGAAGGGTGTGTGACCAGCTGCAAACAGCCATCATCCCCTCATCCAGGCTGGCCAGGCACCCCAGTGGGGACCCCCACCCTGATCCAGGACACATTTCAGGGCAAACCAGCCGGCCCCCAGGCCTCTATCCTATATAGTAAAAGGGTAATATGCCTCCCAGCACCGGGATCAGCGGAACCGCAAGGCCTCCTGGCACCGGATCAGCGTGACAGGGGGCAGCGCCCAAACCCCCTGATCGCCCTGAGGCTCTGTGTGTGACAGGGTGCAGCGCCCCAAGCCCCCCCCCCCCACAGGCCCTGCTCTGTGTGTGATGGGGTAGAGCCATAACCTCCCCATCGGCCCTGCCCTGAGTGTGACAGTGGCGGCGCCCCAACCCCCTGATCGGCCCTGCTCTGTGAGTGACAGGGGGCAGCACCCCAACCCCCTGATTGGCCCTGCTCTGTGCATCACAGAGGGTGGCGCCGCAACCTCCCCATTGACCCTGCCTTGAGTGTGATAGGGGGCGGTGCCCCAACCCCCCAATCGGCCCTACCCTGAGCGTGACTGAGGGTGGCATCGCAACCTCCCAATCCGCCCTGCTCTGTGCATGACAGGGGGCAGCACCCCAACTCCCCAATCGGCCCTGCTCTGAGCCGGACCAGGGGCTGCACCTAGGGATTGGGCCTGCCCTCTGCCACCCAGAAGCAGGCCTAAGCCAGCAGGTCGTTATCTCCTGAGGGGTCCCAGACTGCGAGAGGGCACAGGCCGGGCTGAGGGACCCCCCCTTGCCCCCAGAGTGCACAAATTTTTGTGCACCGGGCCTCTAGTCTATATATATAAAAGGCTAAGCGACCCTCCGACCGCCAGACCGGTAGCTATGACGCACAATGACCACCAGGGGGCAGACACTCAACGCAGGAGCTGCCGAGAACCTGAGAAGCACCCTCTCGCTATCCAGGACCCCTCGGGGGATGTTGGAGAGCCAGTTTCAGCCCAATCCCCGCAGGTTAGGACGAGGGACCCCACCGGTGCACAAATCCGTGCACCAGGCCTCTAGTTTAATAATTAAAAGAAAGAACCTCCCATGGCTCCCCATTGCCCTTGGGACAAACTCTTAACACCAGAGACTCAATACTAGGCTCTAACTGCATGTCCGGCCTCTTTCCTTCTATAATCTCTGATGCAATCAGCGGCCCCTTCTCGCCCCCCTGCCCTTGCCCAGCCCCCCAGCCCAAGCCTGGCCACCCCATCCTCTCACACGCCTTCTCGCTCAGTGAGGAGACCGCCTGCCTCTCCCAACCGGCCAGAGGGGAGGAGCCTGCTCCGCCTGGCCTGACCCGAGGGACCTGCTCAGGGCCTTCCCACTCGCTGCATATTCAGGCCAGGACAGGACATGCCGGTGGAGGCCAGGTGAGATGCCAGATGGGTCAGGATGGTGGGGAGCAAGTCACCGCGCTTCTCCTCCCTGCTGCAGGTGGCCAGGCTCTCATGGTGGGGAGGAGCAAATAGGGCCCTTTTTACTGTGAGGAAACCAAGGCCCTGAGTGCAGCCAGCACCTGGCCAGAGCCGGGCCCCATCTGCGCTCCTACGTGTCTCTGTGAAGTGCCCCCGACTGGTCATCACTGTACAACAGCAGCAATAATGCTGGTCCCACTTGTGGTAATCATGTCCCAGATCTTGTCATTCCACGTCCAGAGCTACTCCTCCACGTCGTACCTGGGCTATGGCCCCAGGAGGCTCGCCCTCTGTCCTCTCCGCCTGGCCAGGCGGGGCCCCCTCCCTCCTCCACACCCAGCTCCACTGGCTTACACCCAGCTCACTGCTCTGGGCCTCGGGTCCTCCCCTGCAACATGGAGGGGGCGCTGAGGCACCCCCCACAGTGCACGGGGGACCTGGGACTCCTGGCTGTGCAGGTGCCACCCCCAGGGCGGCCCCGAGGGACTTCTGGGCACGGCCAGGTGTGTGCACTGGGCAGGGGTGGCCCCTGGGAGGGAGATAGGTTATCATTTTGTTTGCGACTAAATGAGAACTAAATACCGGTCTGGAAACTCGATAATAAAAAGAAAAAAACACCTTGGGTTCTAAATTTCAATTTTGTTAAACGATTTTGGACACAGCGCACTGACAAGCCGGGTGGCCCTCGGCCTGGGTCTGTCCAGGCGGCCCACACGCCGGGGTCTCAGGCCGAACGGGAGCGCATGTCAGTCCCGCGCTGCCAGCCTGCTCTCTGCCCACCCTGCCTGCTGCTCGCCTCCCCGGCACCCTGGTGGCTGCTGTGTTAGGTTTGAGATTTAAGATGAAGAGTTGTTTAAGGTGAATGCCCCGTGGTGTGGGGGGCAGAGGGCAGAGTGGGATCCCCGACCTGCCCAAGTCAAGGGTCCAAACTACGCAGCACCTCTCTCTCCACCTGGACACACACCTCCAGGCCTCTGCACATTCTATCCAGTCCCTCCACATTCTTCTGCAGCCAAACGTCTACTCCTTCGTCAAGGCCCAGGTGAACGGGCCCACCCTCTGGGAGCTGCTCAGCCCGTTGGAGGCAGGCTTTGTGGGCTCCTCGGCCCCTGCACAGCCTTGTAACCAACTGCTTCTAGGCCCCCCACTAGCCACCTAGACAGCCCAAGGGGGTCAGTCCCCGAGGGTCAGCCCCGCTGAGAGCTGCTGGACTCAGGCAATGGCCTGTCAGCCCCAGGCTGGAGCCCCAGGGTGCTCTGAGCTGTGGCTCCGGCCTCCAGGCGCCCAGCCCCTGACGCAGGCCCAGCCCCCAGGCTTGTGTACAGCCCAGAGCGAATCCGTCCCACCACAGAACTGAGGCCAAAACGCTGAGGCTCTGATCATGGCGAGCAATGGCCCCGAACCCAAGACAAGGCCACCTGTGGGCCATCGGCAAGCACTGCTCCAGGTGCCGAGGCTGCTCGCGTGTGGGCTGCGGGCACACCTGTTCGCGTCCCTGGGATGGGAGGGGGCGCGTGGACAGGGCTCCTGCCTGTCTGACCTGCAGCTGCCGAGGCCACACCCTCCCTGGAGCAGCGGCCGCGGTGACTTCCCGGCGTCCTGTCCCTCTCGGTGATGGTTCCGGCCCTGGTGCATGGCTATGGTGCACGGAGCAGTGTCAGCCAAGCAGCAGAGTGAGGACGCCAGCGCCAGGCGGCGAGGAGCCAGGGAAGAGGCCTGGGCTCAGGCCTGAGGCGCTGGCAGAGGCAGAGCCGCGGAGCTGCGTGCGGGAGGCGCCGGGGTCCTCTCCTCCAGGTGAGGGCAGACGAGGGTGTGGTGGGTGGAAAAGATCTCAACCTCCAATGGCCACAACTTTGAACATTTTGGTGTTTGAAGGTTATCCTGTTACCTGGAAAGTTACTCAAAACAAAGCATTCTTGCCCTGGCCGGTGTGGCTCAGAAAGGTTGTGGCTAGATTCCCGGTCAGGGCACAGGCCAGGGTCGCAGGTGCAATCCACGGTAGGGCGCGTGCAGGAGGCAGCCAATTGATGCTTCTCTCTCATCATTGATGTTTCCTCTCTCTCTCTCTCCTCTCTCCCTCTCACTTCCTCTTTCTCTCTCTGAAGAAAAAAATCAATAAAAATATTTTAAAAACAACAACAAAAAACATTCTCTGAGCATATAGGAGGGTCAGGGAGTGGAGAACAGGAGATGAGATGTGGGAAAAGGGCAAGAGACCCAGGAATTCTAGAACCTTCCAACCTGAAAATTCAAGAATCCTCAATGCGTGGTGCTCAGTGAAGGGCAGGTCTCGTCCTTTCTCCCACCCGTCCCAGAGTCCTGTCCCTGTGAGGAGAGCAGGCCAGAGGGGGCCTGCCTGCAGCCAGGGGCCCCTGCTGGGCCAGTCCAGGCCTGACCAGTGACCACACCGACTGAGGCCCGGCCAGGCCATGTCCATCTGCTGACCCAAGGACTCCGCACCTGGGCGTCTCCCGCCCAGCCCGCCTGTCCCCCGGGCTCCCAGGCCTCACCTCGGACTCTCGCCAGGAACCCTTTCTCCTCTTTTCTGCCTGGCCTTGGGCCTTAGCCATCCTTCAAGCCTCCTGAGAAGCCGTCACTGGGGGCTGCCCTCTGTGGGCTCGCCAGAGCTCCCCCCCCTGCCCCCCCCCCCGGCCCAGGGAGCTGTGGGTATGCAGACCGACTACCTCTGGGAACCAGGACCCCGGACTGGAGGGGGCTGAGCGCAGAAGCCCTGCCGGCTGAGCCCTCCCGAGCAGCAGGGAAGGGCAGCCCGAGGGGCTCTGAGCCTGGCGCAGAGCTGGTCCAGGACGGTGGGCAGTGCCTGGGGCGCGTGTGCACATGTCCTGGCCCGCGGGTGCCAGGCATCTGTCCGTTGTGCGCATCCCTCTCTGAGCAGCTGTGGCTGCATTTGTCTCTGTGTGTGACCCCCACACCCACCTACCCAGCGGGGGCAGTTGGGAAAGCCACAAGGAGCAGGTCAGGCCTGACGCGAGCAGCCAGGCCTGCCCGGCGGGTTTTTCTGGCTTGGTGGCGGCGGCAGCAGAGGTGACAGTGGCAGCCCGGAGGATGAAACAGGCTGGGTAGGGTCACAGGACAGCCCTGGCAGGGACCTGGTGCTGACTGCCCCCAGGTGGTCGCCATTAGGCCTGGCCCTTCTGCAGCTTCAGTTTTCCCATCCGCGAACAGGGAGGGGCTACCTGCATCACCGCAGACGCGAAGTGGCATCACCCCGGCCTGGGCGGGTGGCCGGGGAGGCCGAATCTGCCGGGCACAGGGCCAATGGGCACCAGCTCGGCTACTCGCTCTGTGCTCTTGGGCAGTTCCTGCACCGCTCTGAGCTTCAGGGGTTTTTGGTTTGTTGGTTTGTTGGCTTGTTTTACCTGTAAACTGTTTCTAGGATCAATTCCTCCCAGTCTTTGCACATATAAAACCATGCCCCCTACATTCCTGCTTCATTTTCCCATCGGTCTTTATCGCCCTCCTGGATTCTGTGTAATTTGCTAACCATTTATCGTCCCTTTTATCCCAGTGGGACGAGAGCCCAAAGAACGGGAGCTTTGTTCTGTGGTTTGTGTCTGAATCCCGAGCGCAGGCCAGGCCTGTGCACGAGGGTGCTCAGGGACCCGAGGGCGGAGCAGGCCGTGCATTGAGTCCAGGGCACCTCTCGCCTAAGAGGAAGCAAACCCCTCGCTTGGGAACAAATTCTCGTTTACGACAGAGGAGACCACGGCAGCCGGGGGAAGTGTGCGGCAGTCACACAGCGCAGGCCGGGCGCCCAGCCAGCTCGGACGCGCTTCGGCAGGGGGAGGGCCCAGCCCTTTGTAAACTCGTAAAGGCCAGCGGCCGTGGCCACTGCTGCTCCTGAGGCCCATAAACCCACTCTGACAGCTTTACGGGCTCAGCAGGAGCAAACAGGAGGTAGCATGCAGGGGGGTGAGAGGCCCCGAGAGCCAAGCCGGCGAGGGAGGAAATGCTCTCGCCCATGAGCCTGCAGCCATCACCTTCTGGATGGCCTTCGGTCATTGTCTCCTCGCTCTAGATGAGGGCATTACAGGAGAGAGAGCGGGATCTGCTGGTACCCAGCAGGTCCAGAGCGAAGCCAGGCAAGCGCCGGGCCCCCGCCTCGCGCCACCACCCTCTCTAGCCGTCCCGGGGCCGGGGCCGGGGCCAGGAAGCGCTCCTGTGATGACAATTGCTGTAACCGGCATTTACGAAGCACTGACTATGTGCTAGGCGTCACACTTTACGCAGATGTTCAGTTTACAGAGGCGGAGACAGGCCCACAGGGCAACGCGCCCGGGGTTATGCAGCCGTCTGTATCAGAGCCGAGGTTCTTGCCCCGAAGCCCACACTCCTAGCCACATCGGTTCTGAGTCTGCTTCCTTCTCTGACCGCTGCCCGCTGTCCGCCAGGGACCAATGAAAGGCTCCGTGAGAGACGATGGGCCGCGAGTGGGAGCGGGACCTGGGAGCCCTGGCCCAGCTGGACAAAACCAAGGGTGGAGGACACCACCGGTGGTGGGTGCGCAAATGGCCAGCAGGGCGGCAGCTCCTGTGGCTCTAACCGTGGGGGTCTTGGCCGGATGCCTGGGGGAGCTGCTGGGGGCATATGCCAGGATTTCTCTTGGGGGCACTCCCAGGTCCTTTCCCTACAACATTGGTGCTGGCTCCCTAGGGCTGCCATGTCTCCTGGTCCAACTTGCTCTCCAGGCCCACGCCTGCCGGGCCACCTTCGGGCCTTTGCACATACTCTCCTCCTCCACCATGTGGAATGCGCCTGTCATTGAAACATCCCCCCCACCACCCCCGTTCATTCATCACGAACACCCTGGCCAGGCGGTGCCACCGCCCCCCCTCCCCCTTGGGTTTGACTCCTCCCTGACCTGCCCTTCCTTGGTGGACACACACACAGTAAGCAGGTTGAGATGTGGGTGTGAACCTCGGGCCCGCACCAGCTTGGCTGCATTTACAGAGAGAAGCCAGAGGAGGGCAGTGCAGGAGGCACAAAGGGAAGCTTGGCACCTGATTTGTTAGCGGAGGAGGGAGAGTGGAGAGGAGTCAGGGCTGGGAGGGCCACCCCCTCCTGCTGCTCAGGTGACTTCCCTGTGACCCTGCTTTGCTGGGTGACCTTGGGCTTTGGAGCTAATCCCGGAGCCATGCGAAGGCCTGGGCGGCGCCATGCACAGGAGACCACCTGGGCGGCCAGCACGGGCACTACCATTTCTGCTCCCGCTGAGTGGGAGGAAGCGGGGGGTGGGAGGAAGCGGGGGGGGGGGGGGGGGCGGGGGGCTAAGGGGGGGGAGGGGAAAACGGCCCCCAGGGGGCCGAGGCATCCTGGGGGGGG
>NW_005872098.1:90013-96425 GCF_000147115.1 Myotis lucifugus
CGCCACTGGCATGAGCCTCACAGCAGCCTGAGCAGCCCCAAGGCCGCCCTGCTCGAAGGAAGGCTGGCACGGCGGTGCCTCCTCCAGGTGGACTGTGTCCTCAACACTCCTGGCGGCTGCTCCTGCTGGTGGTTCCCACCCCACAGACCTGTGCCACCTCCCACCCGCCCCTTTCACTCCCTCAGCCCCCCTCAGGCCCCCTCAGCCCCCCTCAGCCCCCCTCAGCCCCCCTCAGCCCCCCTCAGCCCGGGGCACAGCTCCCGCTCCTCACTCGCCCTGTTCTCCGCTTCTCTCACAGCAGCGGAGGAGCTAGTACCTCCTCCTGCCCACACCTCCCCAGGCTCCCTGTCGGGGGACCAACCCGGCCTCCTAGGCGGGCTCCACGGGCCATCTCTCTGGCTGCCCCTGCCCCCTGGCTCCCTCTCTCGTCACGCCACCTCCTGGGGGCTCCCCGCGTCCAAGCCCTTTTGCACCCCAGGGCCCCTGTGCGGCTGCTCCCTCTGCCCCACAGCCTCCTCCCAGGTCGTCCTGCCTGGGGCCTGCGCAGCCTCCACCCCCGGTTCAGATTTTTGCTCAGATGCCGCCTCTCAGAGAGGCTGCCCGTGTCCACCTGCTTCTGTTCTGTCTCCCCGACTGAGACGGCAGCCCCAGGCCCAGGGCAGCTGGCTCAGCCACTAGCCCCCGAGCTTCTGCATCAAGCCCTCCCGGCCCAGGGGGAGGGAGCCGAGGCTGCCACCTCAGATGTGCCCCTTTGGGATGTCGAGTGTTATTTTTAAGAAACAGAAGACTCGGGACCTCTGACGTTCCCTTTGCCCAAAGAGCTGAGAGAGAGGCCGCTCCAGGCAGCGGGATCGCTGGGAGCTGGTGTCACGTGAGGGAGCTGTGGCGACGGAGGGACTCAGAGAGGCCTGTGACAGCACCTCCCGGGCCATTGGCAGCCACGGCCCAGCGGCCATCTCCTCCCCAGCGCTTGGGTTTCCATCTGCCCGTGAACTGCCTCCCTCCCTGTGAAGCCCCACCCTCAGCCTTCCTTTCTCTTTAGCTCAAGATGGCAGCAAGCCTGAACGCCCCGTCTGACTCCAGGCGCCATCTTCTTACCGAGCCCCCGTCTGTACACATGTGGCTAAATTTGATTATTTTCTCCAGTTAGTCTGTCTCGTGCCATTTTAATTGTTTGACCAGCCGGGCGGACTAAGAGGGGAAAGTGGGGGGGACTCCCCTTCTCACACAGACACTGGAAATAGGAAGGACAGAGACCCACCAGGGCCTGACCCCGCCACCCCGCTCCTGCGCCTGCTCCCAACTTCCAGCCTGGACCCCCGTCTCCCCATGTGGCCTTGGGACTGGCTGCCACCCCTGCCTGAGGAGCCGCTTGGTGCGAAGCCAGACCCTCCTCTGCAGCCATCTCGCCTCCATGCCAGGCACTATTCTAATCGCTCTCACTGTACTGACCTAGTTCATCCTGGCAATAACTCACTGTACGTGCGAGGAACCAAGCACAGAGAGGGTGAGTGACTTGTCCAAGGTTGCACAGCCAGGAAGTGGCAGAGCCAGAATCTGAACCCCAGCAGCCTGGCTCCAGAGTCCGTCCGCTCAACTATGTCCCCATATAGTTAAGAGGCAGGATAGTAAGACGCTAGAAAAATCCCTTGGCGAGCGAATTGAGGAAAATGAGACCGAGAGCTGAGCAAACGGGCCCAGCACTTTACAGCAGACGCAGAAGTCTCCTCCCTAGAGATCACAGCGAGGCCTCCGTGTATTTCGGCTCCAGGCCCAGAAAGCAGCGAATCCAGGTGGGCGGCACCAGGACCAGCTGCAATGACCAACGCCCCCCCTGCCCTGGCGCCCACCAATCAGTGGAGCCCCCGACCGTGACGGGACACCCCTGGAAAGCTGATGAGTATTCTATTGAGACTTCCCCTGGGACCTCCCCTAAATGCCCAGCCTTTAAACCCTCCAGGAGGGACCCAGCCTGCACTCTCCTCCCAGGAGCGCGCCCATGCCTTTCCCTTCCCCTCCACCCCCCGCAGGCGGGCACCTCCTACACTCCACGGGGTCCCCACCAGGGGAACAATGGGCAGCGGCAGCTCGTGCCGGGCTCACCCTCTGATCTGATCCTGTCTCCAAGGCCCCTTTCTCTGACTTCTTAGTGAACCAGAGCACCCCACCCAGGCTCTCCTGCTGCTTCTACCCCAGCCCCCTCCTTGTTGCACTGCCCCAGCTTTAATAAACATCCTCTCAAAGTCACCTGGACTCGTGGTGTGACATCTTCCCTGCACCAGGTCAAGAACCACGCACTCCGGCCGGCCCTAGGCGGATCTGCTCCGGGTCAGGTCCCCCCCGGAGCAGCAGGACCTGTCACTGTACGTCCTGAAGGCCTGCCCCGGTGCCTGGGTGTCTCCTGTCCCTAGGCGCTCCCACCACACAAGCCACCGGCACCTTCTTCCTCCCTGGTGACGAATCTTTGGCCCTTACTAGTCGTAGAATAATGTCCAGACCCCCAGGCTGACACTGGAGGCCCGAGCCTGCTCTTCAAGCACATCCTTACTGCCCTGGCCACGCCCTGGAGGGGGTGTCCTCCCCTAACCCCAGCTGGTCACTGCTTGCAGGCATTTGCTGGGGCTGCTCCGCTTCAGGGACGACATTCCTGCCACCTCCGTCTGTGAGCCTGGTTGGTGCTTGGACACAGCTCAGGTGCTGCCTCCCTGCCCACCCGCCCTGCCCCCTTGCAGGTCACGACTCACTTCACAGAGATGGAGAACTCCCCTGGGGAGCTCTCGCTCTCCCGGATCAAGAAGGCTCCCAGGTAGTTCCGCTTCATCAGAATCTCTTCTGCCAGCTGCCGGGAAATCCTGCCTGAGTACCACCTGCAGAGAGAGGGGACGGTGAAGGCAGTGGGGGAGGGGGGGTGGGACAGCTGCCTTCTCTGCGCCCAGTGCTCGACATCGCTCATCCACACAGCAGTCCCAAAATGCAGGAGATCTCATTGCACCCATTTTACAGATGAGGAACCTGAGGCACAGAGAGACGAAGCAACGAGCCCAAGATTTCTTGCTGTGGCAGGCAGGAGCTGGGAACCCATCCCAACCTTGGCTCCCGGGCCCAATCCCTTCCCACCAGGCCAGGAACACACATACCATCAGGAAAACAGAAATATCAAACTTCAGTGACATCAAACCCAGCTAACTCCAGCTGAGCTTTTCCGTTTTAGATGGTAGATTCTTTTTTATATATGTACTAGAGGCCCGGTGCACGAAATTCATGCACTGGGGGTGGGGTCCCTCAGCCCAGCCTGCACCCTCTCCAATCTGGGACCCCTTGGGGGATGTCCGACTGCTGGTTTAGGCCTGATCCCACTGTCCTAAACCAGCAGTCAGACATCCCTCTCACAATCTAGGACTGCTGGCTCCCAACCACTCGCCAGCGTGCCTTCCTGATTGCCCCCAACTGCCCTCCCCTGTCGGCCATCTTGTGGTTGTTGGTGCTGCCATCTTTGAGGGTGGGGCAATTGATTAGCATATTCCCTCTTTATTAGATAAGATATATCTTTTTATTGATTTTAGAGAGGAAAGGAGAGGGAGAGAAAGAAAGAAACATCAATGATGAGAGAGAATCATTGGTCGGCTGCCTTCTGAATGCCCCACACTGGGATTGAGCCCACAACCTGGGCATGTGCCCTGATCGGGAATCAAACCCGGGATCCTTCAGTCCACAGGCCAACGCTCTATCCACTGAGCCAAACTGGCCAGGGCTGGATAGTAAATTCTTAAAAGTGAAAAAATAAAATAAAAACGATGACAAAAACAATAGCAGCTTTGATTTGATGAGGAAGGATCTCACCCTATACCCATTTCACAGATGCCCAGACTGTGGCCACCTGGACTTTTTCTCACAGGTACAAGTCCCTTTGCCTGCTAACCAAACAGAACTGGGTATACAGAAGGTGCCTGATTAATGCTTAGAATCTTGCAAGGCCCCCACCGGCCCCAGGGTCTGGGAGTAAAAGGCTGGGATCCAGCTTCTCATTCAGTCCTGTCCGTCTGCCGCAGGGCGCCAGGCAGTGCCCGTCCCCACCCCACCCCCTGCCTGCCTGGCTCCCACCCTCGGAGAGTCCAGGTTTCAGCCCCTCGTTGTTCGGGGAGGGGTGGGAACGAAGGCCGGAGCAGCCAGTCTCCTGGTGGGACCATGGCCACCAAGGTCGGCGGCAGGTGCAGCGGCAGGGGTGGCACATCCTGCCCATCTCCCCACTTGCCACTCGTGTCCCATGTGCCCGACGCTTGCAAACACTGAGGTTCTACCGAGGGCTTTCCCCAGTGCCTGGCACACTCGGCCCGTGTGCTGAGCCCTGGAACACTCAGCGGTGACTGCTGACAGGGCACAGGTGGACCCACAGCCAGCCCCGGCCCTTCCTGCCGCCCTGGGCGCCTGAGCCTCTGCCGGCTGCCCTGGTCCCAGGGCGTGCACAGCCGGCACTCATGCACCCTGCTGGCTCCTGCCCACCCACTTCCCGCTCCAAAGCCAAGCCCTGGCCTCAGCCGAGTCTCAGGCCCTGCCTCCGCCAGAGCCCACACCTCAGACGTGCGGTGCCAACCAAGTGCTGCCCCAGACAGTGGGTGTCCCGGGGCAGAGGCAGGAAGTGGTCGTTGCATGTGGAGGGCCTGGGTCCCTGGAGTTGGGGAGTCCTGGACAAAGCTCCCGCCAGAGGCTGAGCTGACCATGGAGGCCAGCTTGGGGCCAGGCAGGGAGCCCCCCTCCCAGAAGCCTCGGCGGGACCCAGGTGCAGGGCCCCCGCAGGGCTCCACGTGGGCGTTTCCTGAGGGCCCGGTGTCTTCAAAGAACCCACAAAACCCCACAGGAGGTGTCAGCATGTGGGCGGCTGTCGCCCTCAAAGGGTGTTGCAACCGCACCTTTCAAGGGGGCCAGCCTGTCCCACCAGGGGGAGCGGCTGGTCCTGGGCCCTCCCTGGGGCGGCAGTAGCGGGCACTTCTCGCTGCCCAGAGCCTGTTCTCTCCACCGCCCGCTCCTGCACTCGGGGCACCCAGCCTAGCCCCCCTTCTCACTGATATGGAAACAGCCCAGAGCAGGTCACGGGTTCCCTGAGAGGTTACACAGCAGGTCCCTGGCCTTGGGCTCTCCCTCAACCCCAGTTGCTCTTAAGGGCTCCCCCACCCCCTTCCTGGGGAGCACAGCCCGGACCACAGCACCGGCTGCAAATCCCACTCTGCCTCTTGCCAGCCGAGTAACCTGAACAGCCACTGGACCCCTCTGTGCCTGTCTGTGCTGCACACGCGGCTTTTCCTGCAGCTGCTGCTGCCATGGGCCGGCTCCAGCCCTCGCCCTGCGCCTCCCTCCTCCCCTGTGCCTCCTCCCCTGTGCATCTCTCGGGTAGGTCTGCCTGCTGCCCTCCCTGGCAAACTTCTGCTCTGACTTCGAGGCCCCACAGGGCATGCCCTTCCTCTGGGCAGTCCTCCTTGGGAACCCTGGGCGGAGAGGGGGGGGGGGCGGTGATGCTGGGTGCTCAGGGAACGAGTGGGCCTGGTGGAGGCACAGGGCTTTAGGGGAACCCGGCCCCCTCTGCACCGCCCTCCACACACCCTGGGCCTGATGGGCTGGGTCAGGCCCTGAGCTGGAGTTTCCCCACCGCTGTCTGGGGCCAGGGCAAGGCTGTGGTTAGCCAAGGACAAAACTGGGCATGGCCTTGGTTGGGTCGCAGGGGCGGGGGGAGGGGGGCTAAACCCCTTTCCTGCTCTGTCCCAGACACAAGTGCCAGAGCTGAGCCCAGGGTCACTGCATGGAACACTCCACGCCCCCAATAGCCGGTGCATTCTTGCCTCAACCACCAGCATTGCCCGACAGGCCTGGCCCCAGGCCATACCTTTGCCAGCCTCCACCTGCCCCACCCAGGGCTCCTCAGCAGCTGTGGCCTTCGGGTCGGGTCTGCCCGGTCCCGCTGCCACCGGGAGACCTCCCCAGCCCACAGCCACGCTCCTGCCTGTCCTCCGTTGGCCCGCGGATGCCTGGGCAGCTTGCTCTTGGCCCCGCGCTGGGGTCTCCCCGTCTCTCCCCCCAGGCTCTCCCTTTACTGACAGGAAGATTGACAGCCCTGGACCCTGGCCCTGGGGTCAGCCGGGGGCTGCAGCTGGAGGGGCTGGCCCAGCGTGTGAAGCTGGAGGCCCCGGCAGCTTTGGAAATAACTCAGAGACAGAGGAAGAGGAAACGCTCTCGGCCCCACCCTGGCCCTGCAGCCCTCCCCTCCCACCCACCGGCCTGGCCGAGCCACTGGCCTCCACAGCTGACTGAGTCCCTCCCCTGCGCAGGCCTCCGGGCGCCCCCAGCCAGTCATTGCGGGGGGGCCCCCCCTGCTCCCCCCACAGGCTCGCCCCCATAGTTCCCCGCGCCTCCCTCCAGAACG
>NW_005872098.1:96525-98560 GCF_000147115.1 Myotis lucifugus
CCACTCAAGCTGACTCCCCCGTCCCTGGAAGCTTCACTCACTGCACTCTTCCGAGACGCTTCTCGGGTTGGGCTGCCTCAGCGCTGCCTGCCGCCTGTGCTTTCTGTCCTGTTCTGTCTACACAGGGCGGGCTGCTCGCCCCAGCAGCTCAGCACGTCTCCACGCCGTCCAGGCGAGGCCCTGGGCCGCGGGCTAGTTCTGGGCGGAGGGCTGAGTGAGCAGCTGGACTTCCCAGAGAGTCTTGGCCACTGAGGCCTGTTCTGGGCTGGGCCCTGCTCCACGCCATGCTCAGGCCACGGCTTTGGATGGCACCCTGCTGGGAGCCTGACCAGGAGCTCCCCTGGGCCAGCAGGTCCCAGGCCCTGGGGTACCTGGGCCCCACAGAAGCCCCCTTCGGCCCCTGATCCAGGTTCTGCTTGGCCAATGTCCACTCTCTCCCGTGTGCCCCAAAACGGGCACGCCCACCGCCCTCCCTCCCACCTCGCAGGGCTGGGCCTGGGGGCACATTCGGCTGCAGGGGGTGGGGGGTGCCTTGAAGCTGCAGGGCTGGGGCGATGGCCACTCACGGGTGGGGCTTGACTCGGATGTAGTTCTTGGGAATGAACCCCTCGGCGCCCCGGAGCTCAGCCTTGTACCAGTTCTGGTCGTCCTCCATGTTCAGGATCTGCAGGAGGAGAGACACTCAGCCACCCGCCGGCGAGGCCCCCGCTCAGCGCCTGGCGTCACCCGTTAGCCCTGGGCATTCCACAGGGGCTGCCACTCGGGGTCAGGCCTGGCTCCTCAGTCCTGCGCCCCCAGCCCCGGCCAGCCTGTCCCCAGGAGGGCACCGTGTCCCTGGCTCCTCAGTCCTGTGCCCCCAGCCCCGGCCAGCCTGTCTCCAGGAGGGTACCGCGTCCCTGGTGGGGCTGCAGCTGGGCTCAGGCGCTGGCACCCAGACCCCGGCAGCCTGGCTCCTGGGCTGGGCTTGAGCGCAGGGTCCCAGAGCATTCACGCCCAGCACTAAGCCCAGGGGCAGGTCGGAGCCCCCGGGGAGGTCAGGGAGCCCCAGCCCAGGCTCAGCGCCTGGTGGCCCCTCAAGTCTGCACTTGCACCGCCCTCACAGTCTGCTTCGGGGGTGACCACTCAGCAGGAGGCGGTGGCATTCAGGCCCTGGGAGCAGGTAAAGGAGACCTCTGGCTGGGCGAGGCTGCGGCCTGGCCGGCTCTGGTCAGGGGCTCCTCGCCCACAGCACGAGGCCCCTGCACCCGCAGGTGGCTGAGAGGAACCGAAACAGCCGAGTCGGTGGAAGTCGCTGCGGGTGAGCAGTCAGGCGGCTGTGGGACCCGCAGGCCAGGCCTGCAGAGCCCCGCATGAAGCTTGGGGCTCCTCCTCCCTTCTCTGGGCAAGCTTTCCGTGCATCACCCTGATTTTCATACACCCCTCTGAGGTCAGCATCACCACAGGCTACTACACTGCACAGATGGGGAAACAGCCCCGAGAGGGGAGTGAGCCAGGCCGCAGCGGGGCGAGGGTGAGGGGCCAGGGTGAGGGGCGAGGGTGAGGGGCAAGGGTGAGGGGCGAGGGTCAGGGGCGAGGGTGAGGGGCAAGGGTGAGGGGCGAGGCAGGGCCCGCAGCGGCAGGACTCCGGGCCTGGGGTCCGGCTCAGCTGGTTTAAGGGAGACCCTGCTCGCCAGGTTTTACTCTCACTCTACCTCCCACTTTGTCTCGGACCCGAGCCTGGGAGGCGTCTCTCCTGTTAGTCCTGCCGCAGGCCCCGCGTTGCTGGGTCCAGTGGGGACATCGCTGAGAGGAAATACTGGGTAGAGAGCAGTAGGGGCGCTGCCAGAGCGGAGGCTGGGCAGGCTGCCTGAGGCAGCAACTCAGACAAGCATTTTCCAGGAGAAGCTGAGATGGCCTTCCCGGCCCGGGCCCGAGCCTGACCCAGCAGGCAGGCCCCCTCGCCTGCCCAGGCGCTGTGAGTCCTTCCTTCCTGCCCTGTAGCCGGGGCAGGGGCAGCAGCCCAGGGACAGACGGAAGCAGGTGGCTGACTCAGGAA
>NW_005872098.1:98660-102907 GCF_000147115.1 Myotis lucifugus
AGAACTTGCTGAAACAAACAAACAAACATTCTTCATTTATAGAAATTAAGCCAGATTCCTGAAGATGCCCGGAGCCGGGGTTCGGCGCTGCTGCCGCTCTCCCCGCGCCGTTCATCACTGGGGCGTGGGATGGCTGCGGCCTGCACTGAGCCTGGCCGTGTCTTGTGAACTCAAAGTCCCGTGGACGTGTGAATGTAATATGTTTAACCCAGTCTCTATCTTGTTTTACTTTCCTATTATCTTCATTCTGAGGACCCAGAAATGTTCTCGTTGTTTACAGTAGCTGAATCCTTCCTGTTACTGTGGTTCAAAAGCCCTAGACCTCAGAGACGTGGGGATTCCTGCCTGGTGAGCTGGCCTTCCCCTGAGCCTCCGCCGGGCCCTCCCCCAGGGTGCGGGCCACTCCTGTGCCTGGGGCACCTGCTACCTGCCTGGGCTGGGTTCTCACCATCTCGCTCCCCTCCTGCTCTCCCTTTACTGACAGAGAGACTGCTCTCTGCTCATCCGCTATGTACTGAGCACCTACTGTGTGCCAGGCGCCGTGCTAAGCTCTAGCAACACAGCAGGGAACAAGGAGCTTGCATTCTGGTGGGTAAAGGTAACAATAAGAAAGGAAGGTGAGCGTGGGTGAGGGTGGGGAGGTGGAGGAGGTGGAGGGCCTATAAATGGTGGTGGACCGGTGCCTCCCGCACTCACCCTGTACTGGTGAACACACAGCACAGTGTGCAGATGATGTGCTGTGGAGCTGTGACCTGAAACTTGCGTAATTTGGTTAAACGGTGCCACCCCAGTAAAGTCAATAAAAAGGAAAAAATGTTTTAAAAGGAAGGAAACAAGTCAACGAGGTAAGAATGTAGCAGTGGGTGGTCTGGGAACAGCAGGATGCCATAGCTGGAGGGCGCCTGGCTGGGGGCAGGGAGGTTTGCAACAGGGGTCAGATGGGGTGGCCGAGAAGCACCTCCCTGAGACCCAGATTACAGGAACCGGACACGGAAAGGTGTGGGCGACAGTGTGCAGGGCAGAGGGAGCAGCCAGCCGGTGCAAAGGCCCTGCCTGAGGTGGGGGGATATTCGGTGAATAGGGAGCAACTGAGACAGTTCTGAGGGTTTGGGCCTGTGGCTTCGAGGAATGGCTGTGGGCAGCAGGCAGGGTTGCCTGTATTGGGTCCCGGGTGCCCTGGCCTTTCCCGTGGAAATGCCAAGGAGCCCTCGGCTCCTCGAGTCTGGGCCTCAGAGACCAGGTTATCCTTGGAGATATGGGGGTGCAGCCACACCCACGCCCTCCTCCAGCCAGGAGCAGCAGGCACCGTGCCCCCAGAAATGCCCGCCCCTCAAGGAGGGTCTTCGCTCCGGGAGAGTGTTTGAGGCCCTTTGTCCCAGCGGGGCAGCCTGCCACCGAGTTTTTCTCCAAGACCAGGGCTCAGATTTGCTCACTGGCTCCCGGCGGCTGGGGGCGGGACGGTGGGCACTGCTGTGCAGGCCTGGTCCACGCCGCGCTCCGGAAGCTGGTGGGATGGGTGAAAGGGCCAGGTCCCGGGGCCAGCGCCCGCCCAGCGCCGCTCGCTGCTCGGAAAGGGCCACCAGGCTCACCCCCTGGGCCGCCCAGGAGAGGACGCGGGACAGTCACATTTTTATAGTCACAGAAAGCGGCCCGACTCCTGCGAGGTGGGCGAGGCACCTCAGGAGAAAATTAAAGGAGCTCCAAACATCTCAGGAGTCAAGATAAATAGTATTTTAAGACAATATGTTATAAAAATAAGAATGAATGCACAAACTCTGGATATGATCTCAGTTAATAATAACGTATCAATATTGGTTTTTAGAGACAGAGTAAGAGAAACGTGGATGTGAGAGACACACCGATCGGGTGCCTCCTGCACGCACCCCGTACCTGCCCTTGCCTGGACCTGAACCCAGGACCCTTCAGGGCCCCTCTGTTATCTTTAAAGCATTGCAAAGGAAGCCCTTGATGAGTAGAGCTCACACTCACAGAGAAACCCCACCCTCAGTCCTGCCTCCTGCCTGCCGCCACACTCACTGGGCCTCCTCGCTCACTGTCTTCAGCCACAGACCTGCCTTTCAATTCTTCGAACATGTGCACAGGGTCCTGCCTCCTGGCCTGGTGCCGGGTGCTCCCCAGCCAGAGCCCCGGCTGCTTGCATGACTGCCTCCTGCTCATCCTTCAGGTCTCACTCAGGGGTCACCTCTCACAGCGCGGTCGCTGTGCATCCCCTCTCCCTGTGTCCACCCCTCAACCCACTGGAACCTCCAGGGCCAGCGGCCTCTGGACTGGCAGGTCCAGGAGGGCAAGGGCTCTGCTGTGCTCTTTGCTGTGCCTCCACACTTAGAACATTGCCTGGAACGGAGCAGGTGCTCGGTAGCGCCACACAGAGCGCACTGCTGGTTGCCAGAGGCAGCGGGTGGGGGCTGGCGGAAAGGGGTGGAGGGGTCAAAGGTACACATTCCAGTTTAAGATAAATACGTGATGGGACGTAACGTGCAGCATGGAGATACAGCTAATATCACTGTGTTGCATGTTTGAAAGCTGCTAGGAGAATAGATCTCAAAAGTCCTCAAGAGGAAAAACATGTCACTGGTGAGGCGATGAACCTTACCTACCTAGCTCATCATGGCAACGTTTCATATACAGACGTTTATCAAGTCACATGCTGCACAGCTTAAGCAACCACACCTTATAGCCAATTATATCTCAACTAGAGGCCCGGTGCATGAAATTCGTGCACTGGGTGGGTGGGGGGGTTCCCCCCAGCCCGGCCTGCACCCTCTTGCAGTCTGGGACCCCTCGCTCCTTACTGCCCACCCACTCACTGCTCCTTAGTGTTGCCAGGGAGGCAGGAGAGGCTCCCGCCACCACGGCTGCGCTCACCAGCCGTGAGCCCAGCTTCGGGCTGAGCAGCGCTCCCCCCTGTGGGAGCACACTGGACCCACCAGGGGGCAGCTCCTGTGTTGAGCATCTGCCCCCTGGTGGTCAGTGTGCATCACAGTGACTGGTCATTCTGGTCGTTCCGCCGTAAGGGTCGCTTAGGCTTTTATTATATAGATAAAACCAGGACAAAATAGCTCAACAAGTGTTTGTTGAGTGAATGAAGGGAAAGGTGGCCCCTGCCTTCATTCCTCCGCCATTTACCATTTTTTGAGCTTGAAAGGCCTCTTCCTCAGCATCCATCCATGGGGGCAGCGGCGGGGCAAGTCCCACTGGAAGGCACCCCAGTGTCTACTTAGTCTTTCTTCCCTCCCTCCCTTCCGTCCATCCTTCCTTCTGTCCTTCCCTTCCATCCATCCTCCTTCCTTCCTTCCTTCGACATTTCCCTTGTCTTATTGAAAGCCTGCTGTGTGTGTGCCAGGCACTGTTCTATGCCCTGATCCTGCCCTCATGAGCTCACTCCGTCCTCAGCAGCCAGTCCCTCTAAGAGAAGCAAATACACCAGGTATTGGCTAACACTTTAGCAAAGGTTAGTGGGAAATGACTAATCTTGGGGTAGGAAAGGTGGGCGCAGGAACCTGGGGGGCGGGGCAGTCACAGCCTTTACAGTGGCCTTGGGGACCCCTGCTCCACCCTCTCCACTGCTGGCCTTTCACCCTGAGCCCCATTCCTCTTTCCTCACATCTAGGTTTAGGGGGGCAAGCCAGCCTCGCCGTGGCCCTCACAGACAGGGCCTCGACAGCCCTGTGCTCGGCCTGCCTTCGCCCCATCGGGCCACACGCCCTGGGCGCCGGTGTACCGAGGAACCCGCATCCTGGCATAGGGAGGGGTTGTGGGTCCTCAAGGGACGTGGTTCCTTCTGCGAAGCATCAACCTCCCACCAGTCCTTGAGCCTCAGGGACAGACAGTGTCTAGAGTCAAAGGACACACGTTCAAATTGGACCTCATTCTGAGCAAGTCATGTCACCACCCTGTGCCTCAGCTCAGTCAGCGGGGAGGGGGGCGCCCAGCCTCCCATCTGGGCAGCTGAGGTGGGACACGGGCCCACTGCTGAGCGGGGACTGGTGACAGCAGGGTGGCTGCAGGGTGGCCCAGGGTGCGCTTGAAGCTCTGGGCCAAGAGTAGGCCCAGGGCTCAGAGGGCGGGACGTCTAGTCAAATGCCACTGCTGGGGGGGTCGGGGGGGGGGGGGCGGGGGGGAGGGGAAGGGGGGAAGCTCAGGCCGGGAGGGGCGTGGCTTCCTCAGCTCCTGGGCGCTCGGTGCCTGACTCCTGGCGCGGCCACTCCTGAGCCCAGCCCCTGAGC
>NW_005872098.1:103292-110566 GCF_000147115.1 Myotis lucifugus
CACCCGCCTCTCCTTTAGGCACTGTCTTCTCAAATTCTTCCCTGGGAAACCCCTGCAGACACCATGCGAATGTCTCCTTGGACCTCACCGTGGCCCCACAGGAGGGGTCATCACAACCTCCCACTTCCTAGATGCCTTGTCCCGGCAACTGGAGAAGCTGGGCCCGGCCTCCAAAGACTGGATGGACTCTTTTTTTTTGGGGGGGGGGGTACTGTCCTGGGACCCTGGTTCTTAGCCTCCCTGTCCCATGTGGGGCCCATTCGGCCCGTTCTGACCACCCTACCTTGAGCGTGTCCCCTTTGTTGAAGGCCAGTTCATCGCTCTCTGTGGCCTGGAAACTGTACAGGGCCACGGACTCCATCCTGCTGCCCCGGTCCCAGCAGCTGGGCTGCGAGCGAGCGAGCGGCGGCGGCTTCCTGCTTCCTCGCAGTCAGGACTGTCTTCCTTTGTTTTGAGGGCGGGTTTGTTCTTTTGAAGCTGAGGCTGAAACTCCCCTGACAGGGAGAAACAGGAAGCAGAGCTGTGTCACCCAGGAGGGGTGGGACCCCAGGCACAGGCACGGCCCTGGGGGAGTCTCTGGGCGGCCCTGGGGGCAGGTCTCTCCTTGTACCCAGGCCACAGAGTATAAAACTGAGGTCTCCAGCGGAGAATGCTGCACGCCACCCGCCAGCTCAGGCAAGTGTCTTGTGGTGCCAACCACTCCCCGACTTCGCCAACCTGTCTGCCGCGTTTCCTAAACGCCAGGGCCTGCATGATTCTCCCGTGCCCACTGCGTCCACCCAGGCTCGCTTCCTGGCTTTCGAGACCCTTCCAGACCCCACCGCACCCCACAGCCACCTCACACCTCTCCACACTCAGTTACTCACCTTCCCTCTATTTTTAAATATATATATATATTTTTATTGATTTCAAAGAGAGGAAGGGAGAGGGAAAGACAGACACATCAATGATGGGTCAAGCCCGCAACCGCAGGCACTGCCCTGCCCTGACCCGGAATTGAACTGTGACCTCCAGGTCGATGCTCAACCACCGAGCACACCGGCCAGGCACTTTGAATAATGATAAAGGCAGTGTTTTCTAAAATACATTGCATTTTCAAAATTGAGCTACCAGCTGCTAAAGTGTGTATACATTTTTGGAGGATACCCTGTATAATAGACAGAATGAGTTTATCTATAAAATGACTATATTTATATTAATTGAGTGGACACCTGTATATATGTGAGTGTGTGTGTATATATATTCTCCCCCTCACCCTCCGCCCCTCTGGCTTTGTCTGCAGAGAGGGTCTAGAACAGCCGTGGGCAAACTACGGCCCACGGGCCGGATTCGGCCCGTTTGAAATGAATAAAACTAAAAAAAAAAAAAAAGACCGTACCCTTTTATGTAATGATGTTTACTTTGAATTTATATTAGTTCACACGAACACTCCATCCATGCTTTTGTTCCGGCCCTCCGGTCTAGTTTAAGAACCCATTGTGGCCCTCGAGTCAAAAAGTTTGCCCACCCCTGGTCTAGAAGCAATGGCACCTCCACAGTAAGAAGTGCGCCCGCACCGGCTCCATCCTGGTTTCTAAACACCGTCCTCCACTAAGAAGACCACCCTCCATCTCTTTGGCGAGATGGCTGGTTCCAGGGCTGGGGCAGGAGGGTCCTGGATGAGCCTGGAAGTTAGGAAGTGCTCAGGGGACAATGGGAACTTGTCAAAATGACAAGGAGGCAGCTTGAAGGGAGTTCCGTGGCCATAACTGGGACACTAAGCTGGCCAGGCAGGTGGAGCGCCCAGGAGGGGAGTGCCAGGCCTTGGCTCGGCCCATCCTGGAGCCGCTGAGCGCCTCTCCTCCCAGCCCCTCCCTGTCTTCCGCCCGCCCCAGACCCCAGAGTGACAGGATGTGATAATGGGGCTCTTTCCGGCTCAGTGTCAGCTGAGGTTTCAAAGCCTCAGAATGGTACAGTTGGGGGAGGGGTTGGGATCCACTCTCCTCCAAATCTGAGGTGCCTGGAGGCAAAAGTGGGGCAGGCTCCCTTTCCGAGGGTGAGCACCTGTCCTCCGGGGCTTGTGGACCAGGTGGCCGGTTTATTCTGTTTGTCAAAGTGCTTATTCTGGGCCAAGCCATGCATGAATGGGTGAGTAGCTCTCTCAAAGGCCTATGACTGGTGAGTGGCAGGACTGGAGTTCAAATCCAGGCCGATCTGAGCCCAGGCCTCTGCCTAGCCCCTGTGCCACATAGCCTCAGCCTGGGCTGCTTTTTGCCAAGCGGGTCAAGAGAGCTGTGTGGGGGTCCTGACCCATGTGGCTCAGTGGTTAGAGCGTCAGCCCAGGCACGAAGGATCTTGGGTTCAAATACCCATGAAGGGCACATACCTGGGCTGCATGTTCAATCCCTGACCCCAGTCAGGATACGTGTGGGAGGCAATCAATCGATGTTTCTCTCTCTCCGTCCCCTCCCTCTCTCCCTTCTCTAAAAATCAATGGAGCCCAGCTGGTGTGGCTCAGTGGTTGAGAGTCGACCTATGAACCAGGAGGTCACAGTTCGATTCCTGGTCAGGGCACATGGCCTGGTTGTAGACTCGATCTCCAGTGTGGGGTATGCAGGAGGCAGCTGATCAATGATTCTCTCTCATCATTGATGTTCCTATTTCTCTCTGCCTCTCCCTTCCTCTCTGAAATCAATAAAAATATATTTAAAATAATAAAATAAAAATCAATGGAAAAAATATCCTCAGGTGCGGATTAACAAAAACAGAGCCGTGGGGGGAGGGGGGTGTGAGCAGCAAATCTTTGTTGGAGGGCAATCAGCCCAATTCTGAGACAAAGCAGGACCCTGCAAATAGGACCCTTGAGGGGTTCAGGCACCAAAACTGAGGCTGGATGCCGGCGCCGAGAATGAGAGGCAGCAGGGCTGGCAGCTGGGAGCATATCAAGCCTCCGTGTGGACCTGCAGCGGCGTCCCCATGGGAGACCTTCCAAAGCTGCCACAGGAGAGTCAGCGCTGGGCACAGCGGAACCAGCTGCCGAGACTGGCTCCGTCCTCAGGAGGCAGGACACTGAGAAGCTAGGCAAGTTCCTTGGCAAGTGGGCTGGGGAAACTGAGGCAGAGAGCTGAACAAACTGGCCAGCAATGCACAGCAGATACAGAAGGTCACCAGGCAGAAAGCTCTGGGTGCCTGGGGGGCAAAGCTGGCGTGGAACCTCACCCCCGGGTGGCCTTCCTCCCCGGCGTATCGCTGGTCACGCGGTTTGGACCCCTGACCTTTCCTCCCCGGGGATAACATCGAGGCCTCGGTTGTGTTTCAGCTCCAGGCCCAGAAAAGCAGCAAACCCAGGAGGGCAATGCCAGGACCAGCCGGGATGACTGACGACCCCCCCTGCCCTGGTGCTGTCCAATCAGGGGAGACCCCGACCCTGCAAAGACACACCAGGAATTGAGATCCTCCCCTGAGACCTCCCCTAGACCCACAGCCTTAAAACGCTCAAGACAAAGACCCAACGGAGCAGCCCGCGCCTCTCCCTCCCCTCTCGCTCCCCCTAAACTCTAAGGGGCCCCATGAGACTTGAAACTGGGGAAGCAACGGGCAGCGGCAGCCTGTCCCGGGCTGACCCCTGAACCTGTCCCCAAGGCCCCCTTTTCTCTGACTCTCCAGTAAGCTCACAGCAGCCCCTCCTGGCTCACTTCTTTCCCATAATGGTTCTACAGCCAAAGCAGCCGCCTCGGCTCTCCTGCTGCTCCTTTTAAACTAGGCCCTTCCTTGTCTCACTGTCCCAGCTTTAATAAAAGTGACTCTTTCCTGCACAAAATCAAAAACCCACACACTACAGGCCGGCCCGAGGCAGGCTGCTCCGGCCCAGTCCCTTTCCAGCAACACTTAGACCAGTGGTTCTCAACCTTCTTAATGCCGCGACCCTTTAATACAGTTCCTCATGTGTGGTGACCCCCAATTTCATTGTTACAAATTGAACATAATTAAAGCATAGTGATTAATCACAAAAACAATATGTAATTATATATGTGTTTTCCGATGGTCTTAGACGACCCCTGTGAAAGGGTCGTTCAACCCCCAAAGGGGTCACAACCCACAGGTTGAGAACCACTGGCTTAGACCCTAAGCTGCGTGACGGGCTCATTAACGGCCCAAAGACATTGGAGTCTTAACCCCCTGAACCCAAAAACATCCCCTTAGATGATGTGGAGTGTAGGAGATCGGCCTGTGGTCCATCTTCAGCAAAGTCAACCTTTAATGGAAACGGTTACTGAATTTTCCCAGGACAAACAGAATGTAGGGAGGAGGGGAGCGGGTATAAGAACAAAGAACTACATGACCAGCAGCACATTTTCGGGAAGATGCGCCTACACAGAGGGAGGTGGAGACAACTAGAAAAGGCCTCCGCCCATTGTTTCAAATGACCCAATAGGAGACAATAAGACCCAGGCGACATAGGAGGAAAGCTATTAGCCCCACAGTACTTAGCCAATGGGGAGCCGGAGGAGGGCCTCTCGCACCCCGGGGGTAACAGCCTGTGGTGGCCGCTGCGTGTGCCTGCTCAACTGGACACCGATCTTGCAAGGCCATATTAAAAGTCTCATTTTTGCCATATTTCACATCTCCGAATCTGTTATTTGAATTTGGACAGGTGAGCATTTCTCACAATTTGGGGACACATCTAGGATTTCTGTGCTCGTGCAGAGCGGGGCCCCTCACCTGCTTTTGAGGGGGAAACCTCGCCTGCTTTTGAAGGGCCTAATCTGCCAGAGACCCCGTCTCTTCTCAGAGGCCAGAGACAAGCCCAAGACTGTTTTTCAGAAGACGGCAAATCCGACACAGGGGGCAAAAGACGGGCACCTGCGGCAAGCAGGCAACCGCATGCCTGGGCCAAGGTAGGGAAACGTGGAGTATAGTCCACCCTGCGTTGGCTGTTGGGTGCCCTTGGAGGTTGGGTGTGTGGCTGAGCCATGTCCTGGACACAAAGTGAGAGCAGAGTCCTAATCTGTGGTTCCGTTCTCCTGCGAGGGAAACGGCCAGAGATGGACGAAGCGGATCTGGGGTGTGCAAGAAATCTCCAATAGAGGCAGGTTTGAGCACATAGAATAGTCACAGGGACTTCCTGAGGATGGCAAACAAGAATTCTAGGCCTAGGGAAACTCCCTTAGACATTCCCCTGGATAGTCCACTGGGGAGAATGCCATAGTCCACTGGGGAGAATGCCGAGGTTCGGCGGGGGTGGTGGGTGTCTCCGAATCAGGGACAAAGAGAAACAAAAAATGATTATGGCCTAAAGACCCAATTTGTAGACCTTCAGTCTTTTGGCCCAACTTTGATTCAGATGAAGACTGGGTGAGCCTGGTCAGCTCCGGGTGGCAAGGGACACCCAGCTCCTTGGTCTGGTCTCTGAGCCCTTGGTCGGATCTGCTCTGGGACAAGAGACATTGCTCTGCTTCGGTGGTTTCTTTCTATGCAGGGCATCCTGTGGTGTCTGGCTGGACAGGCGAGGAGCATGGTGTGAAGCTCTTGTCTGTGGGTTGTGGGTGCCTGTAAATGTTGTATGTAGGAGTGTCTCTGTTGATGTTTTGTGTTAAAAGATGGGGCACATCTTGCTTTGAGGGGCCCAGCTGCTTGTGGCAGGCTGAACCCCTGGCAGGGATTACAGAAACTTCCCAGCAGCTGCCAAGAGTTCCTAATCTTGGGGACCCTTCCTGCTCTCCCTCTCAAGGCATCAGCCACTGGAAGCTCTTAGCTAGCGAAAGTTCGTGTCTGTAATGTAACTTGGTTACTGATGGTCTTTGCTTGCTTTCTTATCTTTGGGAGACTTAGTTTGCTCTTCGCAGGTTTATGAACACTAGAGGCTCAGTGCACGAATTTGTGCATGGCTGGGGTCTGGCCGGCTTGGACCCGATCGGGGCAGATTGGGGAGGAGGAGACAATGAGAGGTTGGCCAGCTGGCCCAACCCGATCAGGGCGATCAGGGCTGGGCCGGCTGGGGGGAGGGGCTGTGGGCAATTGGCCAGCGGGCCCTGCCTCTGATTGGGGTGGGGGGCCAATTGGGGGAAGGGCCAGCAATGGGGAGAGGCTGTGGGCGGTGGGTCAGCCGGAAGGCGGGGCTATGGGTGGTAGCCACCGGCTTTGCCCCTGTTCAGAGTGGGGGGCCAATTGTGGGCAGAACTGGCTGGGGGGAGGATCTGTGGGCTGATAGGGGTGGTGGGGGCTGATTGGGGTGAGGCCGGCCATAGGGAGGGGCTGTGGGTGATTGGCCGGCCAGCCCTGCCCCTGATCAGGGTGGGGGGGGGCCAATCTGGGGTGGGACTGGGCAGGGAGGGGCTGCAGGAGGTTGGCCAGCTGGCCCCACCCCCTATTGGGGTGGAGGGGCAATCAGGGGCAGGGCTGAGGGGGGAGGGGAGAGGGGCTGTGGGCCAATTGGGGTGGGGCAGGCCGATTTGGGGCGAAGCCAACTGGGGGGAGGGGCCTCGGGAGGTTGGCTGGCCGGCCGCACCCCGATCAGGCTGGTTCACTGGCCTCAGTGGTGTCATAGCGACCGGCCGTTCTGGTCATTATGGCGTTCCAGTCACTGGCTTTTTATATATATAGAACTAGAGGCCCGGTGCACAAAAATTTGTGCACTCAGGGGTCCCTCAGCCCAGCCTGTGCCCTCTCGAAGTCTGGGACCCCTCGGGGGATGTCCACCTGCTGGCTTAGGCCTGCTCCCTGAGGGATTGTGCCTAAGCTGGCAGTGATACATCCCTTGGGGGATGTCCACTTGTCAGTGGGCAGAAGCTGCAGTTGAACATCCATAGAGCTGCTGAGGAGGCAGGAGAGGCTCCAACCATCGCCGCTGTGATGCCGTCAGCCTGGCTTGTGGCTGAGCAGAGCTCCCCCTGTGGGAGTGCACTGACTACCAGGGGGCAGCTTCTGCATTGAGCATCTGCCCCCTGGTGGTCAGTGTGTGTCATAGTGACCAGTCATTCCCAGGGTCAATTTGCACATTACCGCCCTAATGGGTTTGGCTCAGTGGATAGAGCGTCGGCCTGCGGACTGAAGGGTCCCAGGTTCGATTCCCGTCAAGGGCATGTACTCTGGTTGCATACACATCCCCAGTGGGGGTGTGCAGGAGGCAGCTGATTGAAGTTTCTCTCTCATCGATGTTTCTAACTCTCTATCCCTCTCCCTTCCTCTCTGTAAAAAATCAATAAAATATATTTGAAAAAAAAATTGCATGTGCACATTACCCTTTTATTGATATAGGATAGAAGCCTGGCGCACGGGTGGGAGCCAGCTAGTTG
>NW_005872099.1:0-11985 GCF_000147115.1 Myotis lucifugus
AATGGTGTAGTACAGTGTTCCCAAACTTATTTGGCCTACCGCCCCCCTTTCCAGAAAAAATATTACTCAGCGCCCCCTGGAAATTAATTTTTTTTAAATTTTAATAGCAATTAAACAGAAAGATATATGTATTAATGTTTCTACCTTTTTCGTAAAATATAGTAAAGAAAGGTATAAATTAGAAACATTGAAGTTTGAAATTATGAAACTATTTATTGAACTCAGAATAGAAAGGTAATACAAAAAAGTTAAAACAAATGCACCTGTGGCCATCACCGCCCCCCCTGGATAGCTGCAGCGCCCACCAGGGGGCGGTAGCGCCCACTTTGGGAATCACTGGTGTAGTATTTGCATATAACCTATGCATATACTCCATGTACTTTAAATTACCTCTAGATCACCTATAATACCTAATGCAATGTAAATATTATATATAGTCATTATACTATATTGTTTAGGGAAGAATGACAAGAAAAGAGTCTACATGTTTTGTACAGATACACATACAATAAGCCTAACTACATAGTACATGTCAGAAACAATGTGATTTCTTTTTTCATGTTTTCAATTAGCAGTTGGTTGAACTCAGTGATGTGGAGTTTGTGGATACAGAGAGGCAACTTTAGTCTTGTTTTTCAATACCTACTATAGTATTAACCTTTACTCCAGCAGAAAAATACATTGAGCATTTGTTAATGTGAATAACTAATAATTCCCTAAAAATAAAGCAAGATAAAAACAAACTTAATAGTGCTAATGAATACCCACATAATCCATTATTACAAGCAGTGTCCTATGCCTTTTATAGATATTACCTCACTTAATTCTCATAGCAAATATATTGCTGTGCCTCCATATATGTCCTAAAATAAATCTCCCTAAGACTAAAATCACAAAGTACAAATATTTTTATTCTCATTTGCTTGAGAATATTTATAACTATGGCTATGAGATTTCTCACATAATACATATAATAGTCCTTAATATCTCACATAATAGTCCTTAATGACACTGGGACAAAAAAAAACTAGCTTCAAGCTTCAATCAGATTTAAAACCTTGACTCTATAATTGAAGCAAATGAAAGCAGAGTTTTTGTCAAGGACGATGGTTGTAAGCAATTGAGGGTGGTTCTATATTGCTCCATTCTTTTCAGTTATCACCAGTAGTGATGATAATTGTTCATATTTTTTCACCAGGAAAGTACAAATTAAAAGTAGATGTTGCTAAATATAGAAAACTTGCCACTTCATTTATTTTAGTTATCTATTTGTAATGAGAGAGCTAATAGCAAAATGCAAAATGTTAATTGGAATACAAATGAAACTGTGTAATATTATTACTGCAGATATATTTTAATTATGCATAGAGTGATGACTGAGCCATTGGACATTGTAATGAAGCTCAATGATATTGAAATATAATTCAAGTGATGAACTCTTCCAAGCTATATTTCTCACCAATTTTTAAAACACACACACACACACACACACACACACACACACACACACTAAAATGAAACAAAAAAACACATCACCAATATTTCCAATGGAAACAACGTGATAAAATTGAATTAATTGAGAGCATGATTTTTTCTTTGTTTACAAGTGGGTTATATTATTCTAACCCATAATAAAAATGTAGATTTCCTTTACTAATTTCCTTTTTTGTGGAAGAAAACACTTCTATAAATTCTACATGTTTGCTTTATTGAACCTGTTTCAAATATATGATTTTTTAAGTTTTTTTCTTATATTTTTATTTAACTTTGTATCAGTCTATTATTTTTAGTTTGTTGTTAACTTCCTGTGCATGGAGTCACTCTGGCTGTTTATAGTAAGAAGACAACAAAGTATCAGAAATTTGGTTTAAATGTATTAGGATTTAGATATGTAAACCAGTTGATTAAAAATAGTACATTAAAAAAATTAAATGGTCTCATCTAAAAGTCTGTCTTATTTCTTTTAATGAAAAATAAATAGATGGGGTATGAATAGCTTTGCTTAGGTGTATACAGCTCACATGCTTATGGCTGTATTAACCAACACCCATTAAACATATTCTTTTATGTAATCTTCACAGTAGCCCTACAGTGTGGATATGATTGGTATCCTCATAAAGTGGGTAAAAAATTGATGTTTATATAAATTAAATGTTTTTTATTAAAGGCTGTCAGAGCAGAGCTGTTGCCAGCTGCTCTGAGTTGCTCTGAGTCCATGTATTCTTCTAAATTTTTCCTGACTACACCAGGGCAGGTCCCTTCTTGAACCCTGCCCACTGTACTAACTGTTGGGAACTTAGTCCAAGTTCCTGCTTTATCCTCTGCTCAGTAGTTACAGGTGTTGGGTATGAGCCTCTCTGCTTAGGGACTGGACCTGCTGGGACATCTGGTCTTAGACAGAGAAGCCATGAGAGCTTGTGGTGTATAAGAACGAGTCTTTATTGCAGAAGCCAGTGGCCGTATAACCAACAGACAAAACAGTTCTTTACAACAGTGTCCTAATCAGGCAGTTGTCCACCGCTGATAAATACAGTGGGGCCTTGACTTAAGAGTTTAACTCTTTCCGTGACGGAGCTCGTAACTCAAATTACTTGTATGTCAAATCAAAAAGTGAACAAGTGAGACACATGATGCTGGGCTGATGTCGTGGCGTTCACTGTGACGTTCGCTGCGCCAACTAGCGGTGGGGTATCTGAAGCTGGCTCATAACCAGAATTTTAGCTCGCAACTCAAAGCAAAAAATCGGCCAAGAGACGGCTCGTATCTTAAAAATATCATTAGTCAGGACACTCGTAAGTCAAGGCCCCACTGTACAGCGTTCCCACACAGCAGTAGCATCTCCAATAGCCTCTGTACCTGCAGCTATTATCAGAGCAGCCGCACGCTGTCTCTAGACTCACCACCTCACATCATAGCAATATCTGAGCTCGCTGACTTAGCAGCTTCTCCAGCAGCCTGACTGGCTCAGCAGCTTCTCCTGTCTCCTTTGCCCAGCACACTGGCTGGTCTCTGTAGCTTCACATAGTAACTACCTCTAAGCTTCTCTCTCAGCACACTTCCTCACATTCTAGCACACTGCTTACTCTCCAGCACACTGCTTACTCTCCAGCACACTAGCTGGCCAGTGACTTATATATTATTCCAGAGACAAAGAAGGCTTCGTGCCAATAGTACATCAATCATATTTTGGCTACAGAAGGGCATGCATGCGCAGTGTACTGTGGGGTTCTTGTGCTGGTGTCCTCATAGCTGCTGATGGTATCTTAGCCTAGGCACAGAGTGGCCTTGGACATGCGGTGTACTGACAACAAGGCCTCTGTGCTTTAATTGACCTTGACTATCAGGCATCTCTGGCGTGGTTCCCACAAGGTCACGAAGAAGTGGAAAATTGGGTCTCTGAATGGTTTGCCTCAAAACAAGAGAAGTTCTATTGGGAAGGTATTCATAAATTACCTGAAAGATGGGGGAAATGTATAGCTAGCGATGGACATTACTTTGGATAAAACACTTTTGATGTTTCTCTTGAAATTATCGTGTTTTCTTTGATTACAAAATCCGCCATTATTAACCGGTACAACTATTAAGTAGGCAGAGATGACAAGTTCCAAACCCAAGTTTGTCTGATTCCTGAAATTATAACATTGAAGAAAAGTGAACGTATCACTTGTAATATTTCTGGGGAATTAAAAAAAATCTGTTTCAATGCATGCTGGCATGGTGTGCAAAATAAAACAACGATGTAACTGATAAAACTTTGACAACACACAAAGTAAAGACAAATGGCCAGAACCGGTTTGGCTCAGTGGATAGAGCATCGGCCTGCGGACTCAAGGGTCCCAGGTTCGATTCCGGTCAAGGGCATGTACCTTGGTTGCGGGCACATCCCCAGTGGGGGGCGTGCAGGAGGCAGCTGATCAATGTTTCTCTCTCATTGATGTTTCTGGCTCTCTATCTCTCTCCCTTCCTCTCTGTAAAAAATCAATAAAATACATTTTAAAAAAAAAGTAAAGACAAATGGTAATGATTACATCAAACAGGAGGCAATTCCGTTTTCAGGGACACATGTGAAACAATTCTAACACCCTGTGTGTAGTGATATCATAAAGTGAAAATTAGAAGGGTATGAATAGTTAAAGCCTTTCTAAGAACTATCTGTGCACTGCTTAAAACTGAGATACCTAGAGTGTTTATCAGACATATTCTTTAGAATTATAAAATGTATTAAATAAAAATTGGGAGAAAATAATATTTATCGTACTTTTCTCACCAGGCTCAATCCAGTGAGGGTCAAGTGAATTACTGTGTGCAAGTATGTTTCAAATTGTAGAGAATTATGTGCATGAACACACACACACACACACACACACACACACACACACACAGAGAGTTATATCCAATGTCACTAATGTGCCCATTTTATCTCTTCATTTCTCCATATTTTATCCGTCATTCTCCAAAAGTTGGTCTTTTACTACCTAGTAATATATTTTACATAAAAAGTTTTCCTAGTAGCAATCTAAAATTCAAAAGTAATCATGGAATAGAATTTTACAAAATTAATGTTCCAAGATTTTATTTGTTCTCTCTTTTAAGAAAGTAGATTGAAGAAAATAGAAATTATAACGAGTAACGAAGAGATTTCACACCCTTAACACCACTGTGGCATAATAGACTAAGCTAAGATGATCAAAATTGCATGTTTAGGTGTCCCCTCCCCCCAAGGATACATAATTTCTTGTGGAAACTAGAGGAAGAGTAAAAATGAGCAATTGGTAAGATGGACTGTCCAACCCAGGTATAATTTTAGCAAAATCAACTACTTATCCAAAAGTCAATATTGATGATAAGCTTTAGCTTTCACATATAAAGAGCTTAGAAATCATCATCCGTGTCCTTGCAGCAAGAAATAGCTGGACAAATTAAAAGTAAGTAACTTTCATGGCCCCATCACATAACTGAATTTGCAGGGCAAACTGACACTCCAAACTCTGCAGAGGTAGGTGAATTCTTAGAGTCAGAGGCAAGATCTGCTTACTTAGAAGAGAAGCTGCTGGAGCCATCAACTGGTAGACACACATAAATGGCAATTTAAATGAATTGATAAGAAATTGAAGACTTGAGTGAGTGTGAGAAGCTCCTGGGAGCTGCATTTTTAGGAAAGCTTTCACACTTTCATGGATATTACTTTTAAGATCTCACAAAGTTCTAATGGTAAGAAGCCAAGAAAAAAATCCTTGTGGCACTAAAAAAAATTCCACAAAAATTTCAACCAATCTAATGTCCAAAAAGAGTCCTCAATCTGATATACTGGAGAAAAAAACTTCATTCAAATGAGCAGTTTGAAAAGCAGGAAAACACAGCCTCTGGTGGAAGCCAAAGTGCACTCCTTGGAGACAAAGGGGAGGCTTTTGTTCTATAAAGTTCTGGCCCTGGTCCCTGATTTGTCCTGTTTTTGCAAATGGGGAATCAAAATTTGCATAGTCAGATTAATCCAAATAGCACTGTCCTGATTGGTAGGAATAATGTATTCTGATTGGTCATTATTGGGCTGCTCTGATTAGTCAACAAATGAGGATATAGCTCTGCAGTTCCAATTGAATGGGGTACGTCTCAGCTCATTGGTTGAAAGAGGATACCAGGGATTCCTTCTTAAGGTTTTTTCTCAGAGGACAGGAGTCCAGTGTAGGAGGAAGAAGGCTTTTCCTCGAAATGTAGTGTGCATAGGAGGCCTCCATTAGCAATAGCTGCTAGACTCTGGTTATGATTTGGGACCCAGCTAACCATAAGGAGTACTTCTTGACAGGTTTAGTTTCTTCTCTGGGTCAACAAAGGAAAGGAGAACAGAGTATTTTCAGCACAAAATTCTAATCTCCAAGATAAACTCTAGCAGAGCCTCCTTCAAGAGCTATTGGAAAGGGCATTCGTCACACTCCAGCAGCATCTAGACTTTCTGTCTCATCAATGAGGAAGGAGGAACCTATCAAATAGCAGTAATTGTAAAATTTATTTAGAGACAGATGCCACTAAAAGCTTGAGATTTAAGTAGAACATAACAGAATGCTTCTCCATCATACCTTCCCACACCACACTCCAGTGTATAATAGTGCATCGCAGATGAAAGAATTGCAAGACACACTCTCTCTGAGAGTCTTTAGGAAACGCAAATAAGAGAGAAGACAAAACCAAAACAGTAGAAAATGTCACATCCTCTGACAACTAAAACTACTAAAACTATGACACACATAAAGTAAAATGAAAGTACTAGCCAAAATAACACATTTTATTACTTATACAATATTCCTGGCTTTCAGCAATGGCAAAAAAATTACAGAGCACATCAAAGTCAAGAATAATACAGTCTGGAAAGGCAAAGCAAGCATCAGGGCCAACTCAGACATGGCACAGATGATGAAATTATCAGACAGGGAAATTGAAATAATAACGATACATAAGTTTAGAACTTTGATCGATAAGGCAGGTAATGTGCACAAACAAGTAACATAAGGAAGGAAATTAAAATTCTAATAAAGCATCTAAAGAAAATGCTAGGAATAGAAAACAAAACAAAACACGGCAATGGAAAGGAAGAATGCCTTTGATGGGCTGCTCAGGGAACCAACACAACCACAAAAGGAACCAGTGAGCTTGCAGGTAAGCAAACACAAACCTCCAAAAAGAATCAGGGAGTTGAGGGGAGGTAAATAGAAACCCCTGAAACTGAAATTCAAAGAGAAAAAGTAGGGGGGGGAAACAGAAGAGAACATCAAAGAAACTTAGGAAATTTTCAAATGATGTAGGTGGAATAACAGAAGAAGAAAGGGAGAACAAAGAAGAAGGAATATCTGAGGGAATAATAATCAAGGACTTTTACAAAATTATTAACAGAACACAACACAGAGATCTATAAAGCTCAGAAAATACCATGGAGAATAAATAACATAAAATAGATGCTTAGGTATATCATAGTCAAACTCCAAAAATTCAGAGACAAGGAGAAAATTTTGTAAGAATCCATAGGAGGACAAAACATATTATCTTGAGAGAAACAAGAATAATAATTAGCAAATCTGTGGTTGAAAGCCATGCAAGTAAGACGAGAGTATAATTAAATGTTTAAAATGATTTTAAAAAGCTATCAATATAGAATTATATAACCAATAAAATTTTTTTAAACAATAAATAAAGACTTTTTCAGACAAATACATTCTGAGGGAGTATATTATTAGCAAACTTTCCCTGCAAAAATATTAATAGTTTTCTTTTTTTATAGAAGGAAATTACATAAGCCAGAATCTTGGATATACATAATGAAAAGATATCAGTGAAGAAATAAATAAAGATAAATAAAATGTTTCTCTTTTCTTTTTTAACTGACATAAAATATAACTGTAGAAAATATAAATGCTAACTATGTTTTGTTTGATTATAGCATATGTATATTGAAATGACCATATTTTCACAAGAAAGGAAAGGTGAATTTCGTACAAATTTGTTATAATTGGCACCTGTGCCACACATAAAGCAAAATCCTATTATTTTAACATTTTTGAATGTTTTTATTGACTTTTAGTGAGAGAGGAAGGGAGAGGGATAGAGAGAAATACCAATGAGAGAGAAACATCATCGATCAGCTGCCTTCATTATACCCCCTACTGAGGGTTGAGCCCACAACCCGGGCATGTGCACTAACTGGAAATTGAACCATGTCCTCTTGGTTCTTGGGTCAAAGCTTAACCACTAAGCAACACTGGCTGGGAAAAATCTTGTTATTTAAAAGTTGAATTATATTAGTTAAAATGTATATTGTAAACTCTAGGGAAAGTGTTATTTCTGAAATATTATTATACTAGAGGCCCTGTGCATGAAATTCATGCTCTCAGGGGGAGTCCCTCAGCCCAGCCTGAGCCCACTTACAGTCTGGGAGCCCTCAGGGGATGTCCAGCTGATGGCTTAGGCCCGCTCTTCACTCAGTCTGATGGACTGGACCCCAGCAACAAGCTAACCTACCAGTTGGAGCGTCTGCCCCCTAGTGGTCAGTGCACATCATAGTGACTGGTCAACTGGTTGACTGTCTGCCCCCTAGTGGTCAGTGTACATCATATGAGCGGTTGAGCAACCTTAGCATATCATTAACATATTACGCTTTGATTGGTTGAACGGATGATTAGATAATCAGACACTTGGCATATTAGGCTTTTATTATATAGGATACTAACACATGGCATAAAATGGGATCATATTAGATACTCAATGAAAATCAGAAAGGGCAGAAAAAAGTCTCTGACAGGGAATAAAAAGTTACAAATATAGTTGATATTAATCCAAATATATAATAATCACTATAAGGTGAATGTTCTAAATAAACCAATTAAAAGATGGAGATGGTCAGAGAGGAATAAAAAATCAACAAGACTATGTTGTCTACAAGAAACCAAAACTACACATAAAGACAAGATAGATTAAAAGTGAAAAGATGGAGAAAGATATATCATGTTAACATTAATCAAAGAAAAGCTGATATATTAATTTCAAAGAAAGCAGACCTCTGAAAAAAGGAAAATTGTCAAAAATAAAGACATTACTAATCATAAAATAATTATTTTTTTCTAGAATATGCGATAATCCTAAAAGTGTATAAACTAAGAAATGGAGAGTCAAAATATATGAGGCAAAATATAATGGAACTAAAAAAAAGTAATAAGCCAGTCAGAGAAAGATAAGTATGACCTGATCTCACTCATATATGGAATCTAATTAACAACATAAACCAATGAACAAAAATCGACTTAGAGACATAGAAACATAGAAACCTCAGACGGAAGGCAGGGGAGGGGTGGGAGGGAGACATCAACCAATGAACTCATATGGGTATATGCATAACCCACAGTCAATAGAGTGGTGAAGGCCTGGGTAGAGGGGGTGCGGTGTGGGAGAGGTCAATGGGGGAAAAAGGAAGTCAAAAATACAAGTCACAGACTGAAAAAAGTATTTGCAAAACATATATAAAGGACTTGTTTGCAAAATGCACAAAGAATTCTTAAGACTCAACAATATACACAACCCAAATATAAAAATGAACAAAAAATGTCAATATATACCACAGCAATGAAGAAATGCAGATAGAAAATAACATTATGAAATGATGCTCAACATTCGGAAATTTCAAAGTTAGCAAAAATGAGATGCAACTACTCAAATGAAGATATCTTCCAATACCAAATACCAAATGCTGACAAGGACATAAACAACAAGAACTCTCATTTATTGCTGGTGGTAATGCAAAATACTACACCCACAGTGGAAGATAGTTTGGCAATTTCTTATAAAACCAACATAGTTTTACCATATGTTGAGCAATCAATGTCTTAATTATTTATCCAATTTTTTGGAAAGTTTTGTCCACACAAAAACCTGCACATGAATGTTTACCACACCTTTATCTATATTTTCCACAAACTAGAAGCAATCAATACAGTGGGGCCTTGACTTACGATTTTAATTCGTTCTGAGACCGAGCTCGTTAAGGAGCTCATTAACTCAAATTACTTTATCAACTCAATGCAAAAAATCGGTGGAGAGACAGCTGGTATCTCAAAAAACTCATTAGTCAGGACACTCGCAAGTCAAGGCCCCACTGTATGTCCTTTAATAGGTGAATGGATAAATAAATTTTGATACTCCTATAAAATAAAACATTATTCATGAATAAAAAAATAAATGAGCTACCAAACCCAGGAAAGAAAGAAATTAATCTGAAATAAGTATTGTTAAGTGGAAGAAACCAATATGAACAGGCTGGGTACTTTATGATTCCAATTATATGACATTCTGAAGTAGACAAAACGATAAAGTCATTAAAAAGATCAATAGTTGCTATGAGTTTGGTGATAGTGGAGGAGGAGTTTATAAGTTAGTGAAACTATTCTGTATGATACTGAAATGGTGAACCCAAAGCATTAAGCATTTGTCAAACACATGGAACTTCTCAGCAGAAACACTAAACCTCAATATATTTAACGTTTTCCATCCCAACGGGGAATGCACATTGTAATAAAGCGTCTCTGTATTTCAAATGTATGACACAACCTCACTGAAGGAGATGCAGTTTTAAGTTGCTGACTTTAGTAATTTGCAGTAATTTTGGAAATAAATGAAGTCTCTGATACTAAAGGAAAAATAAATTGTACATTTGCACTGTGCTCTAGTTAATGAAATTGCTTCCCATGGGGTGTGAGTTAACAATTCTGATACAACTATACATGTATACTGCCTTGTAGGGATGTTCCAGAAAGGGATGCAGTAATACTGCTGCGGTTGGGTGGTGCTACATATCAGGCAGAACCATCTCCACACCAGGCCCAAGTTTCTTCAAGTTTCTTCTTTCTTATTCAGCTGGTCACAGGGAACTCCCTATGTGTTCACAGGTGTGGGCTGGGAGAGAGAAGATAATATATCAGGTGCAGGGGGCACAGGCACTTAGGATATTTCCCAATGTGTTTTTCTGTGCTTCCGGAGTTGCATAAGTCTGATTTCTTATATACCACCTCCATTTGAAAAGAGAGTGCTGCTGTGCATCCCCAAATTTATGGTTTGATGGGTCAGACAACACCCAGTCCATGATGGTCAGCCGAGCTCATCTGGTAATTTGGTGACTCATGATTAAGCTTTCAGTCTCTACTGAGGACAGTGGCAATCCAAAGTCTGTTTCTCAAAAGGAGAGCAGTTATACACATAACATGGGAGAGGTTTGCTACAAAACCTAAGTATCTGTGTTGATTTTTCCATAGGGGCCTAAACGATCAGATAGAATCTCTCTCTGCCACTGACACTTCAAGTACCACAGAACCTTCTGGGTCATGTGATCCCACTTGCTCAACAGTTTGAACCTGTTGCAGAGCCTTCTCTTTTCTGGCTCCTACTGTAATGTAGCAGCATTTGGATTACTCAGTAAATTATCAGGAGTAGCACATCTCACTAATATATTATCACTAATCCAAAGAGGTCCACTAGGTCCTGTGTCAGTCTTGTGGATACAGAAGAGACCAAGTGACTTATCCTTCTCCTCCTTATAAGAAATGGCTGAATATACTCAACATGACTGGACCCCTAGGAATTTCAGTGAGGTAGATCTCCAAATTTTTGTTGAATTATATTCCCACTTTCTGCCAGGCAAATGTTTTCCCTATATGTCTAGGATGGCTGCTACCTCTTGCTAACCAGGTCCAATCAGCATATCATGAATATACTGGATGAGTGTGATGTCTTTTGGAAGGGGTAGATGATGAAGTTCCCTGAAGACTAAATTATGACGATGGAACATCATATAGCCTAAAGTAGAACACTAAAGACATATTGCTATCTTACCAACTGAAAAAAAAAATAAAATAAAAACACAACTGTTTCTGCTGATCTTTACTAAGGTATTGAGGGGAAAATATTTTTCCAGATCAATAGTTGAAAACCAGGTACCAGAGGAAATATTAATTTGCTCAAGCAATGAACACACATCTGGGAAGCAGCAGCAATTGTAGTCGCACCTGGTTAAGTATATGATAATCTCATCTGTTTCCTGCACAAGTCAAATAGGCAAATTGAATGAGAACTTGGAGGGGGAAGTGGAGATATCACTACCCTGCATCTCTTGAGTCCTGGCACCAATCTCTACAATCCCTCCAGGAATGTGTCATTGGTTTGGATTTACTATTTTCCTAGGTAGAAATATTTGTAGTTGCTTCCACTTAACTTTTTATAATATAACTAGAGGCCCAATGCACGAATTTGTGCACGGGTGGAGTCCCTCAGGGTGGCCTGCTGGCATCAGGCCAAAACATACAGTCCAATGCCGCCTGCAGCTCCTACCTGCTGCTCCCGCTCATCCTGGCCCTACTGCGCCTGCCATGGGCTCGCACTCAATCAGTCCCGATCGGGAGAGGCTTGCACCACCACAGCAACACTCACCAGCTGTGAGCCCTGTGTCTGGCGCTC
>NW_005872099.1:15587-37591 GCF_000147115.1 Myotis lucifugus
AGAAATAAATTTAAAAAAAGAACACCTGTGCAAGGGAGCAACGTGCGTCATCTCCAACAAATTAACGTGATTATATTCAGTAAACACCTTAAGACAAGAAGCTGGAAAGCTCCTGTGAATCAGAAATAAACTACATGGAGCCTCGCTTGGCTTGATTAGCGTCCAGTTTCCCATGGAAACTGCATTATGTCACAGTTTAAATAAAATTAATCGAATGCTTCCAACATAAATAGGACTTTGTACTGCATTAGGCATCAATCTGTTGGTATGTACATTTCATTTAAAAAGATAACTCTATGTTGGTTTGCAAAATGATATTAGCACATAGCCACTTCAAAGGGAAATAAAAAGTCATATACAAAGATGATAAAAAAATCCAGGTGGATCTTGGGAGGACTTTATTTAATGAATCTAAGATAAAATGGGCAGTAGAATTACAGGATAATTTTAGTTTGTTGCTTAGCTACAAATGTGTGCACAGTGATGGTTTTCAATTAACTATTCACTTGCCAAAAATTCATTTTTATGCTAGTTGAACATATGGCGGGAGTATATACTCATTCCACATTCATAATTTCTCACAGCCATTTTTTACTGATTGGTATAGAAATAAGAGAAAAAAATAAGCTCAAGCAAACTCCACAAATTCATCATGATCATCATCGTCACCTGTCTCATTTTTGCCATGTCTAAAATGGTTTTCAAACGTACCATCTCATAGAGTTTGCTTAACAATACAGGGAGGAAAATGCAACTATATTTTCTTGCATTTTATGAGAAATGACACTAAAACGGAAATAAATTAGTTACTTACCTTGTTCATAAAATGAAAACAGAAACAGTGGTAACTTAAATGGAAGAAAGTCACCCTGATTCTAAATCAGTAGCGCTTTATACTTCTTAGCTGTGAAAACTTAGTTATTTAGAGGCATCCTGGGGGTGAGATATGAGAAATCACTGTAAATTACAAAGCATACTATAACTATAAAACACTAAGAAAGGAGCTCAAAGAAGCCACTAGAATAAAAAGATGAGAAACTTTTTTTAAAAAAATCAAGTTCCAATTTTGTAAAGCCCATAAGAATTTCTTTTAAGTTTATAAATGGTGTAAAAAATTGTAGAGGTAGCGTTATTGAAATGATTAACTAATGCAAATTAAATAGTTTATGTTTACCTGCTGCTCTGATTCTTATTTATTGGATTCAATGTACTTAAACTTGGTTCTCTTTGCTAGATGTTAATGAATATAAGCTTTGGTCTAGTTAGTGTTTATGGTCTACATGACAATTATTTGTACACATCATATGCATTGTCTTTATTAGTAAAGTTGCACACAATTTCATATATTGATTTGCCATTTGACTCCTTAGGATAGTTGGATTTCAAATATTTTATCAATATTCTATTGATGTTTTAATAAGGATTTTGGGTGGGGGTGTTGAACACATTCTGGTCACAAGTCTTACATCTTTCAAGATTACATGTGTCTCAAATATCTTTGAAATGATAGTGTGCTTGCTCTCCTTTTTCTAATTGAGTCTTTGATAAACAGAAGCCCTTGAGTCTGCAGCCAACTCTCTATCCACTGAGCTAAAGCAGTTAGGGCTGGTCTCTTTAATATTACTAGATCTCTGTAGTAATGAATCCTTTTCATAACTGATGTTTTGTCTGAGATTTTTTCTAGGTCTTTTATTGAATAAATTATAATTTTTAGCATATGTTGATTTTATTATATGTTTTTATTCAGTTTCATTTTTTTCTTATTTTTAATGTTTCACTCATTTCTTCTACTTTCTTGAGGTTAAGTGATCTGCCTCTTCATACCAGGAAAAAAAAAGCTTAATTTATTGACTTCCCACCTTTATGCTCTTATAATGAAACTATTTAAATCTATTTCCCTGCAAGGATATATTTAACAGCACTTCACAAGTTGTAATATGTATATAGCTTTTTCAATTAAGTACAACTTCTAATTTCCTTAATGAGTTAATCTTTTACCCATGAGCTATTTAGAAATACATTTCTAAATTTCCAAGAATGTTGTTTGCATTTTTGTTGTTCTTTTGTTGACTTCTGGTTCACCTTCATTTGTATTATTTCAGTGCTTTGAAATTTCTAAGTCTTGCTTTTTGGATCAGGATATGAAAATGTTTTTTATCTGTTAAATGTGGAAATGAAAATAACATACTTGTTAGATTGCAGGTGTTTAGTGCAAGGTTCCAGAGGACAGGTAGTCAAGTTTGTCAGTTGTTATTCCAATGATCCATAGCTTTATAAAATCATGGTCTATTTTATCAGTTACAAAGATAGCTGTAAATCTATCTAAATGTTATCAATTATTTATCTTTCCATTTATTTATCTTGAGGCTTTATCATCAGGTACATTTGTCTTCAAAATTATATCTTACTGGTGAATTGATTATTACCATGAAGTGACCCTCTACCTCAGGTATTGTTTAGTCTTAAAGGCTACTCAGTTAAAGTAATACTAGAGGCCTGGTGCATGAAATTTGTGCACGGGGGCGGGGGGAGGAGGTGTGTGTGTCCCTCAGCCCAGTTTGCACCCTCTCCAATCTGGGACCCCTTGAGGGATGTCCGACTGCTCATTTAGGCCTGGTCCCACCAAATGGGCAGTCGGACTTCCCTCTCACAATCCAGGACTGCAGGCTCCCAACTGCTCGCCTGCCTGCCTGCTTGATTGCCCCTAACTGCTTCTGCCTGCCAGCCTGATCACCCCCTAACCACTCCCCTGCCAGCCTGATCAACGCCTAACTGCTCCCCTGCCAGCCTGATCGCCCCCAACTGCCCTCTCTTGCCAGCCTGGTCTCCCCTAACTCCCCTCCCCTACAGGCCCGGTCACCCCCAGCCGCCCTCGCCTGCAGGCCTGGTTGCCCACAACTGTCCTCCCCTGCTGGCCTGATCGTCACAACTTCCCTCCCCTGCTGGCCATCTTGTGTCCACATGGGGCGGCCATCTTGTATTTTGGAGTGATGGTCAATTTGCATATTACTCTTTTATTAGCTAGGATAAAATCATCTTCTTTATTTTATGAGCATTTGAATGGAATATTTTTTCATCCTTTTATATTAAATATTCCTATATCTTGATATTCTATGTATAGCATAGAAGGAACACATGAGAACATATATATTAGCACCCTGTATCCAATTTGCAGTTTGCTGCTTTCAAATGAAGCCTTTATTTCATTAACATTAAAAAAAAAATTACTCAGTGGAACTTCAAGCAGTGAGCTAATTGGAGACTAAGCAGCAGCCCATGTGAGGTCCCCATGCTGGGTTCTGTGTTCCTGTAATGGTTGCTCTTTCATACCCACCTCGTTAGGCAAACTTTGCTTTAACTCCTCTGAGCACTCTTTCACAGTGAAAACTGTTGCCTGCCTGGAAGCGGATTGCCACCTGTGGTTTGTTTGTTTTAATGACAGTATTCAGATGAATAAGAAATATACTTGCAAATGGTCACTTTTCTGACTAAAAGATAAAAGCTAGTGCTGTGGATGGAATGTTTGTGTCTCTCTCGAGAGTGTAATAAGGACTTTCATTAAAGAGTCTCAACAGAGCTCTGTAGCCCCTCCCACCTTGTGAAGACACAGGGAGAAATCTGCCTTCTGCAGCCTACAGGAGGGCTTTCAGCAGAACCTGGCCATGTCTATACCCTGATCTTGGACTTCTAGCCTCCAGAACTGAGAAATAAATTTCTATTGTTCATAAGCCTATAGTATGCTCTTTTAGACAACCTCAGAGTCTGGTATGGGTAGTTTGACCTGCCAGTAAGGTAGTGATACCTTTTGTAGATAAAGTAACATTTAGGCTTTTAAGATTGGGTGGTGGGAAACACTTTAACACAATATCCCTGTGCTTATCTCTCTTTTGATTTAGAGTATAAAATAAGACAATGTTAATGTTATATGAATTCTAATACCACTTGAAAAGGAAGGATTCAAAGTAAAAGAGGGTAGTGTTTACCTTCTACCCACCCTCTTCAATATACAGATGACCTTGTAGAATTGCATACCCGATACCTGTATAATTGTATTAACCAATATCACCCCAATAAATTCAATAAAAAAGAGTTGTTTGCTTGCTTTTTTGATATGCTTTTACAAGCTCGAGATGGTAGTGAAATTGAAAAGTGAGCAAGATTATGCTTTAGGCAAAAATCCAATTTTTTTTTTTTTGGAAATTTGTGGAACAGACCAGCTGTCTATTACAATCTGAGCACTTTAAGAAAGGGAAAAAAAGGAAAAGGTTATTCTCAAAATTAGGTCAGGTCTCTGTTGTTCTCTGAGAAAAATTTCTCCCAGGAGAATGCATCCTCCCTTGCATTTACTTGATTTGTTTGAATATTAGACATTCCTTATTCAGCTTGAATGTAAGATTAATTCACATTTTCTCCCTTCCTGGTTGTGGCAGAGATAGCAGATTGGCTTATTAACTGCATTATTGACTTCATGCCAACTCCTCTTTTGCATTTTTTAGCGTATGCTAGAGGCTGGACAGTTAAAGATTGCCTTCCTCAAATAACCTTGCAGTCCAGGTTCTGTGCATGCCTGAATTATGCCAAGTAGAAGCACTCATGAAGTAGAAATGAAGCTGTGTTAGTGCTTCTGCTATTTCTGCTGGCTCTATTGATTCTAATATTAGGGTGTGTGTTGGGGATGTGTATGTGTGTCTGTGTTTATGGTCGTTAAAACAAGTATTTTACTCAAGAAGTGAATGTCAAGAAGTAGAGCAGCTCTGGCTAGTGTGCCTCAATTTTTTTGAGTGTTGTCCCATGCACTGAAAAGTCACTAGTTAAAGTCCCAGACAGGGCCACATGACCCAGTTACAGTTCATCCTCTGGTCAGGGTGTATTCAGGAGGCAACCCATCGATGTTTCTCACATGGATATTCCTTTCTCTCGTTCTCTCTCTCTCTCTCTCTCTCTCTCTCTCTCATCAATAAAAAAATATTTATTTTTTAAAAAAATAATTAGAGCAGAGGGAATCTGCTTTTGTTGCTATGGGGTCACAGCTGAGATAATGTTGTCTTGGAACAAGTCACTTCCAGAAAACGCAGCTCCCTGCGCATTGCTCTCCTTCCTGACAACGGCAGCTGTTGATGCATTCTCAGGGGAGAGCTGTGAATGCCACAGGAGTATTTCTGAAGATTGGCCTACAGCTTACTTCTCCAGCACATCTAATGTCCTAAACATCTACTTCTACAAACTACATCTTAAATATTAAGAGAAAGGAGATGAGACAGCATGTAAGATTCCAAGGTGCTAAACAGAGCGCCCAATGGCAACCAACCACACTCTAATCCCGCACTGCTTAGTAGGCTTGCAAATGTTAATATAAAGAAGTAAATTGACATAACAAAGTAAAATTTGCACAACTATGTGCAGTTTGAGTGACTGTTACACTGCTATAGTAGTATGTATCACACTTTTCTCACACAATATTTAAATTATGTAATTTTCTTATTCAATGTCATTTTAAAATTCTTGAGGGTATAAGTTTTTTTTCTCATTCACTATTGATTTTCCCCAAAACTAACATTACAACTAAGATTTAGGAGTTACTCAATAACTACATATTGGATAAATTTAATAAATGGTGTGTTAACTCAAGCAAGGATTTCAGGCAAGTTCTAGGTGTTTTCTTCAAATTAATACACACAGCCATTTTGGAGTGTGATCACCTTTTTCTTAATATCATTGCTCGAGAAACAGTGGTGTAATGGTGATCTCATGAAGATAAATTTTGGACCAGACGAATATAATAGAAAAATAACATATACTATACTGCTAACTTGTGTGGCCTATGTGTTGGCATGCAAACTCTTTGATACTATCAAATAAATTGTTTCAGAGCAAAACATTATTGTGTTTATCTTGAACATTAATCTGACAAACAGGCATAGAATGCCCTACTGGCAAGTATAAAACACCCAAAATCTGTGCATTAATATAGATTTGGTAACTTTGAGGTAACTTTTATTATGGTTTGGTGAGATAGAGAATATATTTATCAAATGAAATATTTTTTTAATATTTATCCACATATGGATACAACATCAGTCCTAAAGCCAAAGATATGATATAATTAATTCTATATTGGCCTATTACCATCATCTTTTTGTTCTTGCTTTAAAGATGAATGCCCATCTGATAAGGCCCTTGATGTGTCAGAGCACATGTGAGTTAAAGCTCAGCAAAAGTACTATTTAAACAAACAAATAAACAGAAAATAATCTATGTAAAAGGATACATGCAATAATTATTTAAAATTAATTATATTTCACCCTATCTGGTTTGGCTCAGTGGGTAGAGTGTCGGGCTTCAGACTGAAGGGTCCCTGGTTCAATTCCAGTCAAGGGCACATGCCTGGGGTTGCAGGCTCAATCCCAGTAGGGGGCATGCAGGAGACAGCTGATCAATGATTCTCTTTCATCATTGATGTTTCTGTCTCTTTCTTTCTTCCTCTCTGAAATCAATAAATATATATTTTAAAAAAATAACTTACATTTCAAATTATTTTCCCACTTTACCTTTATGATAGATTGATATGTTTCTATTTAAACCTAAAGTTGAATAAATTTTTAGAGCAACTCAAATTTTAGGACTCTGATTTTTTTCAGAAGTTAATGTCTTATTATAACTGACCTTTAGGACAAATACATTACAGTTGTATATTTTTCTGTGCACCTATGATATAAAACTAGTTCTGCCATAAAGCCAAATGAATTGATGAAAAACACTAAAAATTCCTTCTGGAAACTCTTTATAAACATTAATGTTGAAAGGGATCCAGCAAAAAATAAAGCCATTTATGTATATCCAGAGAGGTGGTTCTGGTAAGTAGTGCCATTGAATTTAAGTAACTCCTTTTCAGTTATAAAATCAAACATGGCAAATTCAGTGTGCTTTTCAGTATACATGCTATGAGGTAAATTTTAAAAACATAAGAAAATAATATTTGTACCCTAGCCGGTTTTTAAGTGGTTAGAGAATTCACCTGCAGACTGAAGGTTCTTGGGTTTGATTCCAATCAAGGGCATATACCTCAGTTGCAGGTTCAATCCCTGGCCCCAGTTGGGGTGCATGCAGGCACAACAATCGATGTGTCTCTCTCACACACCAATGTTTCTCTGTCTCTGTTTCTCCCCCTCCCTTTTACTCTCTCTAAAAAAAATCAATGGGAAAAATAACCTCAGCTGAGGATTAACCAAAAAAAAAAAAAAAGGAAAGAAAATAATGTTTGAGCCACATTCTTTGTAAGCTGATGGGAAAATAAGCATGTGGTGTATGCTGCTTAACCCAATTATGTCCGCTTTCATTTCTCTCAAAGAACCAGAGCAGGCCTCAACATGTCCATGTGCTTTAAAGATCTCGTTAGGACAGCTTTGAACCACGAACTTTGTATGATCAGCAGTGTGTAATGAAATGGCAAGGGAAATTTCCTATCCAAAGTCCCACGCCTGTACCATGTAGCTGCTACCATGAATTCTCATAAATTTTAGAAAATAATCCTTTTGTTAAAATATAAATAGCCTAGAGAAAAAAAAATGTTACTTGATAGATACTTTTCAATTGAGTTGCAAAATTAGTAATTGTATTAGATTATTTCCTACTAACAGGATTTTTTAAGAAAAAGCATGCTTCAAAGGGAAATATATATATACACAATTTATCTTAGGAGTAACAATCTGAAAATGCAGACTTATTTTTTTAAATATTTTGTGTATATTTTGTGAGTACCTATTGTGTGATAGCCAGCTGCTAGATATATATTATATGATTGAAACCTTCAATCCTAAAAGAAAGATATTGCAATTACCTGTTAAAGATGAAGGAATTGAAGTTCATTTTATTTGAATAACTCTCTCATGTTGCCAGTAATTAATGGAGAGAGGCTTTAAACTGGTTAATCTGTCTGACTCTTAAACTTTTGTTTCTAACCACTCTATTATCTTGTATCACTTTACCTCCTGGAACTCTCACAGTTACCCTGTGGAATGAGTATCACTATCTTCTCTTAATAAATGAAATAACTGAGACAACATTAAACGCAACTTGCCAAACTCATGTGCTTAATTATGATTGGTCATACTGGGACCAATTTTGAATGTCAAACCCAGTAAAATCCCACTGTCTTTTTATTCACATCAGACCTGTTCTTTGACATTTTGACCTGGGGGAGGGAGTGTCCCTAAGGTGAGGTTACGGTGTTTCATTCTATATCTGAGAGATCCATAGGGACATGTCAACATCGTCATTGCCTTTGGACTGCTAACCTGGGTCAAGAATTTTGCTAGCACTTAAAGAAAATATTTCAAAAGGTGACCATTCTTGGTTCTTGTCATATGATTCCGCTAGATTTCTTTACACCTTAAAAGAGAACTAGGGCCGAAACCGGGTTGGCTCAGTGGATAGAGCGTCGGCCTGAGGACTGAAAGGTCCCAGGTTCGATTCCGGTCAAGGGCATGTACCTGGGTTGCGGGCACATCCCCAGTAGGAGATGTGCAGGAGGCAGCTGATGGATGTTTCTCTCTCATCGGTGTTTCTAACTCTCTATCTCTCTCCCTTCCTCTCTGTAAAAAATCAATAAAATATATTTTTTAAAAAAAGAGAGCTAGGTATATTGGATTTGCATTACTGCCTCCCAAACTATGAAAATACAATACCTAATTTCAGAGGAGCAAGGCCAAGGTTGTTATGTGAGACAAATGCCCGATGGCAATAACATCGGTGGCCCACATGATCCGTCTCAGCTCTGGTAGCATGGGGAGCTCAAATACATCTTACCACATACCCAACACTATGGAGAGAGGAAAATGTGAGCACTTGAAAGAATTTTGCTAAAGCATTAAATCTTTTTTCCCTTTTATTGATTAAGATATTACAAATGTGTTCTTATCCCCCCAATGTCCCCTCATCTCCCCAATCCTGCCCTCACCCTCACCCCACATCCATCGTAAAGCATTAAATCTTGACGCTAGAGGTGACAATCAATCTGACCTGAAGGCTACATAATGAGAAAAAACATTACATCCTGACTTGTAAGCAGGACAAAGGAGTTATTTATTTGTTGGGGACAGCAAGAACAGTCTTCAGATTAATGGCTCCACTGCAGGTGTCAAATGCTCTCATGTCTAAAGAGGCCAGTGCAGGTAAGTAAATGCAAGAAGGAATTGTTCTTAAGAAGAAACACAATTTGCTCACTATACCTATAATAATTTTCCACTTTAACAATAATTATACTTACCCCATCCCATTTCCTGAAAAACACTTCCTTCTCTGACTTTCATTTTTTGGAGTTTGAGTATTATTTCGTGTCCCTTCATTTTATTACCTAAAAGACAATAGTGCAAGGGCAAGGATAAATACCAACTGAGATTAATTTTTGTTATGGGAAGAAGAGAGAGATGAGGCCTGTGCGCACTTCTTCAAAACCAATTCTGAGAACCCGCCAAATTTTGCCATATAGGAATGTGGAATCTGTCAGCCAGATATTACTTTTTCCAAAGGAACAGATGATCCTGGTATTGTAAAATCAATTCATTTTTACTTGGCAACAAAATGGTATTAAACAAATTCCGTATGGATGAACTTATGCCGATCATGACAAATGTTTCCATCTGCATCTGTCCCAGAAATCCCAATTTTTCAGCTTCCACTGCAATGCACAAGATAATGGAGATCCTAGGGTATTCACAAATTTTAGTTGAAATTTGGGAGAAATCGTGAAGCCCAGATTCACATAAATGTCCAGGACATATATAACTGCCTATTCAAAACTCCTGCTACTATATGTGTCACTTTATTGGCTACCATCCTCAGGCAAGTTTGCCACTCCTCTAGGGATGTACAAGCCCTGTGCCAGACGGGCTCCAATCCAAATACTAACTTGAAAAATGTTTGTTTTAAAGGTCAAGTATTAATGAGTATGTATTAAATCATAGTTGGCCCAAGAATGTAGCCAGTCATTAACTCACTAGTGAACCACAACCTGCATTTATCTCACACACCCCCTTATCGTATTCACCCCGTTGAACTGCATACATTTCTAGAAAAGAGGAGGATTGAATGGATTATAGAGAACAGGTATTCCCAGAATTACTCCAATGTTAGTAATCAATATCCCCTATAATTAAAAATTCCCTATCTAAACTATTCTCAGCACACAGTTGCCCCAAATATTCACTCTGGTTATTCCAAAAGCTATTTTAAATTTTAAGCATAAAAATCATAATCTTTTTTCTGCTTTAGGCTATTTCTTATTAAAAACCAAGGAATAAACCAGAAAGGGAAACTATTTACATGTTATAAAATAATTTTAATTTTTTTTTTTACAAAGAAGCAATAGTGAGATGTCAGTTTTTTGTTTGTTTTTTGTTTTGTTTTGTTTTGTTTTGTTTTTCAAATCAGGAACACAAAGCAAGGGGAAGGGTTATCATAAGTTTGACAAGAATAAAATTGTCAACAATAAGATGATTTGAACTTATTTGTATTTTAGAATTAATTTTGCTATGAGGGCTATAGTAATCCTTCTCATTTCTATAATCTTTATGTAATATGTCTGCTGCCTAAACTTCTATTACAAACAGTGTTCATTGGTTACATTTCTCAGAATGCCTTTCAACCGATTATATGACTCGGATGAAGGAAGCGGTGGTTCCCAGCAATTCTGCCCTATTCCACTGAGAGGACGCCCCTCAGTATGGACTACATGAGAAGAGGTGCTAAACTCCAAACAGTCCCCATTGTCTGTGTAAAATAAACATCTTTTTTCAAAGCTAAATACCCATTCTGTTCCATCAATTTATGTATCCATATTCACTAAGGGCAGGAAGGTGCCTTACCTATTCTTGAAGGGGTGGTTCTGGGGTTACACGTTGGATGTATCAACTAAGAGGCAAAAAAGCTTCTGAGCCAAGGTAGCACTGAGAGCCAACAGCTTTATCAATATTCAGATTAAAATCCTCTTACCACTGACAGATGGAGTATTATCCCATTCCATCCGATGTTTAGAGAGGGTCTAATATTACAGTTCCAAATACAAATTCATGAACACAAAACTATTTGTTTAAAATATTCAGCCCAAGTCCTCATACCACAGTTTTAAATCTCCCCATTCTCTTGCATTACTTGTGCAAATGCAAAATAATTTAGTGTATTTTGTTTATAGACTCTCTCCCCTTTTGCCCAGATTTCTTCCTCAAATTAAAGAATGCTAGTTTATTTCATATTTCACTTTAATTGAATTAATTTACTCCGCCTCTTTCACCAAGGTTCTGAATCCTTCATTAATGTTTGCCTCCATCTATATTTACAATAGCACCAAGCAGATAGGCCACGAGTTTAAGCCTTTTATTAAAAATCAAACAAATGGAAGAAAAGCTCATCAAGTCAGCCTATTGAGTGACTTTTAAAAATTATGTTGGAAGCAACATCCCTGAATAGAAACCAAATATTATCATATTTGATATGTAAAATTAAATCCAGTATTAAATCTTGGATCTATTGTCAAAGAAAATTATTATTTATTATGCTAACAAACCACATTTAAAACAATTTTAGATATGACTTTTTTCTCCAAAAGTAGTGTTACTTAACTAATGGCCAAAGTGCTATTAAAGAAATATCTAAATAAAATTTTATAATGGGAATAGCATACTTTCACCAAACATATATAGTACTTACTGGTAAAGTCTCTGAAAGATTTTTTAAATTAAATACCAGCATTCATTCCAGGTGTATGGTTTGAATTTGAATAGAAATGATTGATTTTAACGTCATTTACGATTAAGTCAAGGAATCAGAAGCAACTCTGAAGGGTTTTAAAGCAATAAAGTAGAAAGTCAGGCCTATGTTGGGAGAACAGGAGGGAAGGTCAAAGGAGTGCTGCTAAGGGCTTCGCCTGCGGTGCAGGAAGGGATGAACTTAAGATCCTGATTGGAGTTTGCTGAAGTTGCTCAAGAACTTCTGGGAAGACATAAACAACTGCCAACTATCCCTGTAGTCTGTAGCTTCTGCATAGCTTGCCCCTGAAACCATCATGTAGCATTAACAGCTGGGAAATTTCCACCAGCTCTCTCAGGCTGCTCCATCTCTATACCTAGAAGCTGCATTGAGCCTGAGGAATGGTGCCCTCTCTTCCCTTTCTGCCATCAACTCGCACTAAACACTTCTCACTGGCAGAATCTAACCTGGGCCACACAGGAATAGGAAATCTGAGCCCACTTTTCTGAATCTCCTCTTCTTCCATGTTTTTTTTTCTTTCCCACTCAGCCATGGGAACATATTCCCAGGACCTCCTGGGGACAACATAGAAAGGCAGTGGCAATTCTGTGTATGATTTTGCATGCTGTACACTGTAACAACGTGATATCAAGTTGATACAAATACATTTTAAGTCCAACTCCAATACTTAAACTTTTCTCATCCTTGATTTCAAACGTTTGAAAAACAAAATTACACACAATTTTACAATGATGCCCATATTCTTATTTGCTGTGTTATTTTTTGTTTCTCCCCCTCCTTACTTCAGTTGAAGTGTGTTAGGCTTCAATGTGCTTTTGTTGCAGGTGCAGATGGGGTTCTTTCATGGATCTCAAGGGAGGCATTCCAGAGACCCAGGAATGAGTGGTTGTGAGTGACATGGTGGGATTTATTTGGGTAGAAATAGAAGGCTGCCCCTGGCTCCCAATGTCTCATCTCCATCTGCCCCACTATGAAAGAAGATCAGCCTCATCTTCATCAAGCCCAGAAATAGAGCCAATGTCCAGAGATTTTTGTGCTATTTGTTCAGTCCTCGTCTGTTCCCATTGGGCTAGCCTAGCCTGTTCTGAGTTGCAGTCCCCCTGGAGCAGGGTAGCACTTGGAGTCTGTCAGGCTTCTTGACCCCAGGCCATGGCTAGGGCCACATGACTGCTATAAAGAGAGACATGGCATGGAGGGAGACATGAGAGCAAACAGGGCAAGCATGTGGAGAGAGAGAGAGAGAGAGAGAGAGAGAGAGAGAGAGAGAGAGAAAGAGCTTTGTTAGCTTGGATTATATTATCTTGGGCTTGGGAAGGACCAGGAGCCCTTTCAAATGAACCAATCAACTTCCCAATCTTTCCCAGGTTTGTGTTGGATCCTCCCCATAACCAATCCATTTCCTAGATCTTTTGGGGTTCTGTGTCCCTTATCCAATCTGATCCTTTGCCCAGGCTAGACACGCAGGACTTTATGGTTGCCATCTTAGGTTCTACTACTGCTCATGCTTGTAGAAGCATTCCCCCCCCCCCTGCTGCCACCTTGACTCCTACTGCTCATGCGCCATTTCCCCTTCTCCCTATAATAAGAAATAGGAAGTTGCCTGGGGGTGTTGGAAAGCTGATCCTCCCTCCATACATAGGGAAGGGAGGGATGTAGATCCTCTTGGCTCAGCAATGCTGTGATCCCCTGGGGAGTGTGTGAAGCTGTAGCTCCCTAGTGAAGGAGGACTATGCTCCTCAGTTGATTATGCTTAATAATTCTGATTCCTTTTGCTTTCTTCCTTTATTAATATCTAGCTATCGGAGGTGATATGCTTCTTCCAGAGGAAGTAGTAATGCCCAGGGGGTTGGAAGACTTTCTAGATTCCAATCTAATAAGCCTGTTTTATTTTATATAGTAACTGGTGAAGAAAACAAGAAAGATGGGCCAGAGACCATGCGGATCACTCACCTGTGTTTCCATAGACCATCTGAAACTACTTCGAAAGCTATGAAAAAGTTAGTTGAAATAGAAATACAAGCAACCCAAGTGAAAAATTGTCTTGCTCTTAAATCTTTTAGAGATGTTCTCTCAAATAAAAGTCACATAAAGTGCTCACAGTCAGATATTACTTCAGGTTTGAATTCTTTTGAGACTGATAAAAAATGTCTGCCTCTCCACAAAATTATAACTGCCAAGCCTCTGCATCACGGAACTGGCAGGGAATGCACTAAATGGGGGACAGAATAACACAGGGGGGTTGCTAATGGCCAGGATCCTGCGCTTCTTAGCTGAATTCAGTCCAGGTTGGTAGTAGCTAACTATCATTAACATCAAAATTCCTGTGTCAGGGTTCTGTGCTTCATGAGTTATGGGTTTCCAACTCTTCCCCGAGGGAGGCATAGCAAAGGCAGTACAGCACTGATGCCTCTGTGGCCTTTCTAAGGCAAAGCTCAAGCATTTGAAGCTTAGGTAGTTGATCATATTGCTTATCTGACCTTATCCTATGGCCTAAGTCGAGTTAAAATGGGAATTATTTTATTTTTTGTCTATCTGGTCCTTCTTCAGCATGTTGGTAGGTTAAATATTAATTGGTTCTTCACTTCATTTTACATATGAAATGCTAAGACAAAATCATCAGTATCTGAACATAGAAAATTGCACCATCCAAAATGTAGATATAAATCTTGCTCAATGCTCTCGAATTTTGTAAAATAATCCTCTCATAAATATTTTTTAATGTTTTCCCAAATTTAATATTACTTTTTTAAATATATTTTTTATTGATTTCAGAGAGGAAGGGAGTGGGAGAGAGAGATAGAAACATCAATGATGAGGGAGAATCATTGATCAGCTGCCTCCTGCACGCCCCCTACTGGGGATTGAGCCTGCAACCTGGGCATGTGCCCTTGACTGGAGTCAAACCTGGGACCCTTCAGTCCGCAGGCCAACGCTGTATCCACTGAGCCAAACCAGCTAGGGCTGTATCACAGTTTTAAGTCTTTCAAAATCTGACCATGATTGTCCCCAGACTTATTTCCACCAACATTTGTTGTCTTTTCTTTAAAACATTAAGATCAGTATTTGACAGCCATGTTATTTAACGTTTCATACATTGATTGTACTACCTTCTCTTCCCTAAATTCTTTCATTGACTTCAATAATTTGTACATAATAATTTTTTTTTTCATTAAACTGTGAGCCCTCAAAAACAGAGACCTATATTTCAGTAGGGAAGCTGCTTAATAAATGTCTATTGGGTTGACATGTAATTAATGAAGTGGGTGGCTTTGTCTAAAATTAAACATACACTAAACTATACTAGTTAATTCAGGAACAAGAAGCAGGTTCTAACTCACGGCTGGTGTTGGTACAGCCTGGGCTCCTTCTCATCACAACACTCAATTTGGCTACTATTCAGACAGTGTCAGCCATGAGTTAGAACCTGTTTCTTGTTTCTGAATTAACTAGTATAGTTTAATGGGAGAGATGCTCTTGCTATATAGTTTCCATTCTTGCTGAAAAAAAAGACCTTTTTAAAGTTATTGTTCATTATATCATTTTATTATTTCTTTCAACATATGTATGTTGTAAGTTAATTCTTTGGCAAGTATGTGTGTGTGTTTTTCTAGCCATGGTAAAATAAAATTCAACAAGGTGATAGAATACGAAGTTATAGAGCATTTTGGTATTAATTTGGTATTATAAATAGGGGTAGCCTGAGAAAATATGTTTAAACCAAACCTTGAAGGATGAGAAGAACCCAGCAATATGAAGATTGGAGGCCAGTGACTCCCAGGGGAAAGAATATAGGTAGAATGACCTGAACACCCGAACAAAATTAATTATTGAAGAAACTGGAATTTATAGAATATAAGGGACTTGGTAAAGCATAACAATAGAGAAGTAGTTGGATTTCAAATTAGGCAAGGCTTTGAAAGTTATATAACATGTTTGGATTTTATTCTAAGTGTACATAAGAGGGGGTGGTTAGTAAACTATACAGGACTGGCAAAATTAGGTTTTCAGTTGTAAGTAAATGAAAAAATTCATTCTAGTATTATTGTTTATTAATTATTGTATTATTTTCCACAGAACAACTATAAACCAACTTTTGCCCACCCCTGTATCGTAAGTGAGAAATAAAGTGGCTTAATCAGAATGCTAAGAACTTAATTTAAAACTGTAGATTCATACAGGGTATATTAACTTGTTGATGGATTGCTTGTACTTATGTAGTATGTGGTATGTGGTATGGGGGTATGGTAGGTGTGACTGAAGACTTGGTAAGAGGCATAAAAATATTAAAGTTAATTATATAATTTTGCCTTAATGGATAGATGACTGGGGGGTCAGTTTTAGAGAGGAAGTTCAAGAATTCTGCCTTTAACTGGAAATCCAATGGAGGCCTTTTAGAGATACTGGGGTAGAGCTCAGAGGAGAAGGATAAAGCCATAGATTTGAAGTCAATTGTATGTAAATGTGATTTAAAACAATGAAATATAATTATTTTATCTGAAGGGTATGTATATAGAGGAGGTGGCTCTAAATTAAGTCTAACGATATTTAAATTCTTAGTTATCAACTGAAAAAAAAATTTTTAGCGAAATAAAAAACATTTAGTGACAGAGTCAGAGAATGGGCAGCACTGAATAAGGAGAAACTTCATAGAATTGGGGAGATAGAACCCGACGGGTCTTTTCAGAGTAATGATACACAACAAAGAAGTGAATCATTATGTCTCTTAAGATATTTTCCTGTGAAGGAGAGTGGAGGGTTATAGCAGTAGCTGGACATGAGATCAAAGGAGAGGAATTTTGTCTGTGTTTGTTTTTTATTTTTTAATGGGATACACTGGAGCACCTCTGTTTGCTGATGGAAAGATCCAGGAGAAAGGGAGACATTGAGAGCAGAAAAAATGTGTCTGCAGAAATAAGTTATTTAGAATGTGAAAAGGACAAAGTGACCTTTATATAAACATAAAATTACTCTATTCTAACTTGAAAAATTAAAAGATTTTATCACAAATGATTAGGCAATTAGGATGGCAATTTCATTTTAGAATGAGGAGTTATACTTTTAAAAGCTTCTTTTTTATTTTTGGTGATAACAATTTTCACACATAGTGGAAGGATGAATTATCCAAAGAAGAAATTCTTTTATTTCATTTTTTATATTTTCCCTCAAAGATCACTGGTTTGGTACATAATCCTTATCTGTGAAATGATGGGATTAGCAAAAATAGTCCAAAATATCCCCTTTGTCTCTTAAAGTTTTTTAGAAGACGGTTATAACCACAACATATTTCCTGAAACTGCCTGTTACCATTGTCCTTTCATTGTGGAGTTTTGACTCCAGAGTCCTCATACAATTAATTTTTCTAAAGTCAAGATTCAGAAGCTTAAAAGTTACTATTACACAAGAATAAACTCAAAATGAATAAAAGACCTAAATGTAAATCATAAAACCATAAAAATACAAAAGAAAACATAGGCAGCAAAATATCATACATCTTACATAGCAGAATTTTCATTGATACAATGTCTAGGGGGGAAAAGAGAGAAACAAAAGGAAAAATAAACAAATGGAACTACATAAAAATAAAAAGCTTCTCTGCACAGCAAAAGAAACTCGCATCAAAATGAGAACTCCAGCCCTAGCCAGTTTGGCTCAGTAGAGCGAGCATCGGCCTGTGGACTGAAGGATCCCAGGTTTGATTCTGATCAAGGGCACATGTCCGGGTTGCAGGCTTGATCCCCAGTACGGGTCGTGCAGGAGGCAGCCTATCAATGATTCTCTCTCATCATTGATGTTTCTATCTCTCTCCTTTCCTCCTGAAATCAATAAAAAATATATTAAAAAATGAAAATTCCACAGTGTCAGAGAATAATACATTTAATAAAGCATTAATTTTCAAAATATATAAATTACTCATACACTTCAACAAAAGAACGACCTACTAGTAAATAGGCACTTCTCCAAAGAGGACATACAAATGGCCAAGAGAAATATGAAAAAATGCTCAACGTCACTAAACGTCTGAGAGATGCAAATTAAAACAACAATGAGATACCACCTCACATGTGCTAGAAAGCTACCATCAATAAATCAACAAACAACAAGTGCCGGGGATGATGTGGTGAAAAGGGAACCCTAGTACACTGCTGGTGGGAATGCAGACTGGTGCTATTGCTATGGAAAACAGTGTGGAGTTTCCTAACAATAATAAAATATGGAACTTCCATTTGACCATGGATCCCACTTCTGGGAATATATCCTAAGAAACCCAGAACACCAATCAGAAAGAATGTATGCACCCCTATGTTCATAGCAGTGCAATTACAATAGCTAAGATCTGGGAACAGCCCAAGTGCCCATCAGTAGACCAGTGGATAAAAGAGCTGTAACACATTTACACCATGGAATACTGGTGCAGAAAAGAAGGATCTCTTACCCTTTGAGACAACATGGAGGGATCTAGAGAGAATTATGCTAATCTAAATAAGCCAGTCAAAGAAAATCAAATATCACATGATCTCACTTATATGTGGAATCTAATAAAATAAACGGACAAAAAAATAGACCCAAAGACATGGAAGCATGCAACAGACTGAGCATATTCAGAGGGAAGAGGGGCAGGAATAGATTAATCAAGGAACTTATATGCATACAATAGTGCAGTGAGGGGCTGGGGAGGGGGGTGGAAAGAAGAGTGTCAATGGGGGAATAAAGGGTGCATCTGTAATACTTTCAACAATAAATATGAATTCTAAAATAAGCTACTATTCCACAATCATCCAAATAAAACATTTAAAAACAATTCATGGTATTTGTTAACTACAAACAATATTTATACTCTTTGCATGTGTTCAAAATGAAAAGTTTGAGAACGTCAGGTATAATTTCATACCAGAGGAATCCCATTTGCTTTTCTATACCTTTAGTACATAACAAATATTGCTAAATGTACTAATCCCAACTCAAGTGCACTGATCAATTAATATTAAAAATTAAAAAAAAAACACTTGTCATTCTCTGACTGGTTTATTTCAAATAGCGTAATTTTTTCCAGGTCCATCATCTATTGCAAAGGATAAAAGTTTCTTAATTTTTATGGCAGAGTAGGATTCCATTGTGTAAATGTACCACAGCATTTTTATCCACAAGTACCGTATGATTTCATTCATATGTGGAATTTAATGATAAACTGAAGTACCAAGCAAAATAGAGACAAAAATCATAGGCAGAGAGCAGGCAGACAGCTTTGGTGTGTGTGTCCTGGTGGTGGCAGGTATTGAGGGCTGGTGGAGGCATTGAGGAAAAAAAAGAAAAAAGAACACATGGACAATGGACATGGGCAGCAGTGTGGTGATTTCTGGGAGAGGGGAGAAGGTGGGTAGAGGTAGAGTGGGCATTAAGGGGATCAGTGGTGATAGGAAAAATGAAATAAAGTAAAATAAAGAAAATATGATGCCTAATACAAATTTAAAAATAAATGAATTAATTTTAAATTTTGGCTAGCAGTTCTTGAAAATTTTGAAAATTACACAGTAGCATATACCAAAGCTTAAAAAACCCTGTTTAGTGCTGCAATTCAGCTTATTTATTACTAGAGGCCCAGTGCACGAATTCATGCACCAGTGGGGTCCCTCTGCCTGGCCTGTGGGATTGGGCCGAAACCAGCTCTCTGACATCCCCTGAGGGGTCCCAGATTGTAAGAGGGCACAGGTCAGGCCAAGGGACCCCACCGGTGCATGACTGGGGCCAGGGAGGGATGTGGGAGGTTGGCCAGCCAAGGAAGGGACCATGGGAGGGCTCCAGGACATGTCTGGCCCATCTCACTCAGTCCTGATCAGCTGGACCCCAGCAGCAAGCTAAACTACTGGTCAACTGTCTGTCCCCTGATGGTCAGTGCATGTCAATGCAAGCGGTTGAGTGGCCTTAGCATATCATTAGCATATTATGCTTTGATTGGTTGAACAGATGACCAGGCGACCTTACACTTAGCATATTAGGCTTTTATTATATAGAACTAGAGGCCTAGTGCACAAAATCCATTCACTCTTCAAGGGGAAGTCCCTCAGCCCGTATTGCGAGAGGGTGCAGGCCAGGCCAAGGGACCCCACCAGTGCACGATCAGGGCCAGGGAGTGACCCGGGGTGTTGGCCAGCCAGGGAGGGACTGCAGGAGGGCTCCAGGGCGTGACCGGCCTGTCTTGCTCAGTTCCAATCGACCAGACCCCAGCAGCAAGCTAACCTACTGGTCAGAGTGTCTGCCCTCTGGTGGTCAGTGCAAGTCATAACAAGCGGTTGAGTGTCCTTAGCATATCATTAACATATTACGCTTTGATTGGTTGAATGGCTGACTGGACAACTGGACACTTAGCATATTAGGCTTTTATTATATAGGACTAGAGGACCGGTGCACAAAAATTTGTGCACTTGGGGGTCCCTCAGCCCAGCCTGTGCCCTCTCGCAGTCTGGGACCCCTCGGGGGATGTCCACCTGCTGGCTTAGGCCTGCTCCCCGGGGGATTGTGCCTAAGCTGGCAGTGATACATCCCTTGGGGGATGTCCACTTGCCAGCAGGCCGAAGCTGCAGTTGAACATCCACAGAGCTGCTGAGGAGGCAGGAGAGACTCCCACCATCGCCGCTGTGATGCCGTCAGCCTGGCTTGTGGCTGAGCAGAGCTCCCCCTGTGGGAGTGCACTGACTACCAGGGGGCAGCTCCTTCATTGAGCATCTGCCCCCTGGTGGTCAGTGTGTGTCATAGTGACCAGTCATTCCCAGTCGTTCTGCTGTTAGGGTCAATTGGCACATTACCGCCCTAACGGGTTTGGCTCAGTGGATAGAGTGTCGGCCTGTGGACTGAAGGGACCCAGGTTCGATTCTCGTCAAGGGCATGTACTCTGGTTGCGTACACATCCCCAGTAGGGGGTGTGCAGGAGGCAGCTGATTGAAGTTTCGCTCTCATCGATGTTTCTAACTCTCTATCCCTCTCCTTCCTCTCCGTTAAAAATCAATAAAATATATTTGGGGAAAAAAATTGCATGTGCACATTACCCTTTTATTATATAGGATAGAAGCCTGGTGCACGGGTGGGAGCCAGCTGGTTTGCCCTGAAGGGTGTCCCGGATCAGGGTGGGCAGGGGACCCCCAGCTCCCTACGATCACCCACGCTGCCCCTGCTCATGATCACTGGCTCTGCCCATGCTCAGGCCTAACACCTCTGGCCAGGCATTAGGCCTGGGCAAGGGACCCCCAGCACCCCACCATCGCCAACTCGGCCCCTGCTCCCTGCGATTGACAGCACCGCCCTAATGCCTCTCACCCAGGCATTAGGCCTGGGCAGGGGACCCACAGCTCTCCAAGGGACCTCCTGCTCCACCCCTTATCAGGCCTAACGCCTGTGGCCAAGGCATTAGGCCTGGGCAGGGGACCCCTAGCTCCCACCATCAGCGACTCTGCCCCTGTTCCCCATGATCCCTGGCACCGCTCCTGCCCAGGCCTAATGCCTCTGGCCGAGGCGTTAGGCCCGGACAGAGGACCCCCCCAGCTGCAGCTGCCCCCCAATCGTGGGCTCCAATCATGGCTGGGGGACAGGGCAAAGGTGGCCCTGGGGTCCGCCTTTGCCCTGCCCCCCGGCTCTTAGCTCCCCCCTGGGTTTCCGATCACTGTCAGTGCCAGGGGGCTTCTTCCGTGCTTTCCCTTTTGCCTCCCTGCATTGTGCCTACATATGCAAATTAACCGCCATCTTTGTTGGCAGTTAACTGCCATCTTGGCTGGTGATTAATTTGCATATCTCGCTAATTAGCCAATGGGAAGGGTAGCAGTCGTACGCTAATTACCATGTTTCTCTTTTATTAGATTAGACTAGGGGGCCCGGTGCACAAAATTCATGCACTGAGTCGGGGGGGAGTGTCCCTCAGCCCAGCCTGCCCCCTCTCACATACTGGGAGCCCTCAGGCATTGACCCCCATCACCCTCCAATCGCAGGATCAGCCCCTTGCCCAGGCCTGATGCCTCTGCCAGAGGTGTCAGGCCTGGGCAGGGGACCCTCATTTCCCCCCGATCACTGGTTCTGCCCCCCGCCCAGGCCTGACGCCTCTGGCCAAGGCATTAGGCCTGGGCAGGGGACCCCCAGCTCCCCGCGATCTCCCACTCTGCCCCTGCCTAGACCTAATGCCTCTGACCAAGGCCTTAGGCCTGGGCAGGGGACCCCCAGCTGCCCAGGATCGCTGATTCTGCCCCTGCTCCCTGCGA
>NW_005872099.1:37691-70915 GCF_000147115.1 Myotis lucifugus
AAAAAAAAAAAAAAAAAAAACAAAAAAGAACGAGAGGCTGGAAAAAAAAAGAAAAAGAGAAGAGAGAAGAAAAAAAAAAAAAAAAAAAGACAACCAAAAACAAAAAAACAACAAAAAAAGGGGGAAGAACGAAAAACAAAAAAATACCCCCACAATACAAACAACTACAAATTAAAGCAGACCTTGGGGGGGTGGCGTCCCTACGTCCTCTAAAGTTGGCATGCACTTCACACTCCCATTTCCGTCCGCCCCTTTTTCGTTTAGTGGAGGAAAAATTATATAACTACTATACTCATTCTTGTATTTCCCATAACACGGAACTAAAAATTTTATATAGTTACTATCATCTCTAAGGGAGTGGGGTGGGAGGGGGGTGGGGGGGGTTGCATTGCGTTTTTTACTCCCCGGCTCTTAGCTCCCCCCTGGGTTTCCGATCACCGTCAGTGGCAGGGGGCTTCTTCTGTCCTTTGCCTTTCACCTCCCAGCATTGTGCCTACATATGCAAATTAGCCGCCATCTTTGTTGCGGTTAACCGCCATCTTGGCTGGCAGTTAATTTGCATATCGCCCTGATTAGCCAATGGGAAGGGTAGTGGCCGTATGCTAATTACCATGTTTCTCTTTTATTAGATAGGATAAGCATTTGATATCTAACTACAGATTTAAAATTATTTTTTCTTCCCAATCAGCAAATCTATAGTTGTTACAAATTGGATCAGAATTGCTAATGAAATATTCAAAAGATAATATCTCCATCTAAGGCCAAATAAGCTTGTCTGTCAGATTGATTAGAAGTCTTTGGACTGTGTCAATCACCCAAACTCTTACATACCATCATGACATCATTGTCTATTAAGTCTACACTGAATGCCTGCAACAGTACATTGACTTCCTGAACTCAGTCTTATTTTATATTTTAACCACTATAAACCATAGGTAGGTTCATATCTCAAATATTAATTGCTCTTGTTGCAGGCAGAATTCAGTGAATTTAAAGGTTGTTTTCATGACAAATTATGTATATTAAAAATAATTTGTTGCTCTAAAGATAGACAGTAATTTAAAAACACGTCTGAGGAAAACCATTAAAATGACGCTATTCAATAAAAAAGAAATGCAATGAAAAATATTTAATATTTTGACCTTTTTCAGTTTTTAAAATCCATTATGTGAAGCTGAATAATTTATGACTGTGTGGGTTATAAACAGGAAGGATGAAGCAGTGGATTAAAAATAGAAACATCTTAGTAGAAATGGTAGTAAGAGTAACAGAGTTGATCTATATGATGTGAATAACTATATGTTCAGAGGAAGGTCACTGGATTTGTATTGTGTTGATCACTTTTAGTTAATTGTTTTTATTACTCTGCCACAAATACAATTTCCTTTTCCAACTGTGACCCCAACCTATTCATTTTCATTCTTCTTTGTTAGACACACAAACACACACACACACACACACACACACGTGTGTGTGTGTGTGTGTGTGTGTGTGTGTACGCTCAATAGTGGTTTCCAATAGACTGAACTGTCTTTGTTGCATCTGTCTTTCTTATTTTTTTCTTTGCATTGGTGATAGAAATAATTTGCATAAGAGACAGTTTATATAATGTTGAAACCAATTCTAAGATTTTCTCATATACTAGAAGAGTGTTCATCTAGAGCAGTGGTTCTCAACCTTCCTAATGCCGCGACCCTTTAATACAGTTCCTCATGTTGTGGTGACCCCCAACCATAAAATTATTTTTGTTGCTACTTCATAACTGTAATTTTGCTACTGTTATGAATCATAATGTAAATATCTGATATGCAGGATGTATTTTCATTGTTACAAATTGAACATAATCAATGCATAGTGATTAATCACAAAAACAATATGTAATTATATATGTGTTTTTTCAATGGTCTTAGGCGACCCCTGTGAAAGGGTCATTCGACCCCCAAAGGGGTCGCGACCCACAGGTTGAGAACCGCTGATCTAGAACAAGCATGTCAAACTCAAAGGCTAACAGGAGCCAAATAAACAAGGTGTAAGTTTATGTGGGCCACAAAAAAACAAAAGTTTCAATTTTCATTGAAACATAGGTTTATTTAGATAGAGACATGCTGAATGAAAGGGCTGAAATAAATGAGTAATCATGAACATAAAATAGTAGAACATTTTAATAAAAATTAATATTTTTTCTTGAACATTAACTTACCAGACACTGAATAACTGTGCAAATTAACAAGTGTAACGAAAATAAACCTATTTTTCTTGTTCTCCGAAAGCGTAGTATTTCCTGTTGTGCACTCCAAACAAGTCAGTCCAAGACTATTGATGTGGCAATTGGCTGCTAAAATATTCGCTGCTAGTATTAGTGGAGAGAAATGGTGTGCCTGCGTGTAAGGCATGTAAGGGAAGTGCAACACGATTATAGTAATCAGTCACTAGTGAAAATTGTAGTTCGTTATTAATAACTGTGTATAGCAGCATGTTGTAAAAAATAAGTTATGAAATTTTTATTAAAATGTTTCTTACATACTGTAATATTGGCTGTGGGCTGCATACAGCCCTCGGGCCAAGAGTTTGACATACTTGGTCTAGAGATAACATAAATCAAGACACTGAGCAGCAGCGCCCTCACCCATCTTAGCTAACATTTTCTTCTGAAGATGATAGCAGGTGTTAAGACTCCTGAAACATTAGGTTTCCCAGATAACACGCTCTGATCTCTCTCTAGCTCTCTTTTTTTCTCTCTCTCACTCCCTTGCTGTGTGTCTCCTTCTCCTCTACCTCCAAGATGAGGATGTGGTCTTCTCCATGGTAAGATTACTTTAAATGTCTGCTTCTTTTCTATTGTGAAATGGGCTGTTGATCTGCTTGACAATATCATTTGATCTTAAGATCTATCACCATTAAATACAAGTGTGTGCTTGCTAGTGTGCTTAACTAAAAATCCTCTCATGGCACATTGCAAAGCAGAGAAGTCGTTTGGTGATTGACTAACATTCAAATAGGTAAAGAAGACAGGAGGTATCAATCTATCCCGATGTTATGGTTCACTGGTAATGAATATTTTTAGCATCTGTTTGGGTGTTTAGTTAAAATATCCATCAGCCCATCTGTTTCTAGCTGATAGGGAGTTTTCTGCAAAGGAATAATTTTTAAAAGTTTGCACACCTCATTTAACAGACACAGAATTAGAGCCCGAGTTACATTTTCTCAGAGGAGCCCACTGATTGATTTACAGCACTAATCAATTTTTTAGCAGTTCCTATGAAGTCTAAATGTTTACAGGACTACCATAGACTCAAGCCAAAGTTATGCAAATTATGTGAAAGAACACAAGTAAGAGTCCTAACTGGTTAACAGGCCAGCATGCCTTCTTGATCAGAACATCTTGATTTGAAATCATGTCAGGGAAAGTTGTTCTGTGAGCCTCTGTGTCTCCTTTAAATTGCTTTCTTAGAATAAGCTATTGCAGTGGGTGGCATAACAGGTGCCCAATACTTTTGTTTCCCTTTCTCACATTTTAGTCTTCCCTAGGCAACTTATATGTTAATTTAATACAAGTAGTAAAATATTTTTATTCTATTCATCAAAAAACGTAAATAACCAGTTCTAAATACAGCTTCTCTATTTCTTATTAACTGTTTGATAGTGGGCAAGCTAGTTACTATGTGGATGTTTCAATTCATTTACTGATAACATGATGATAAGTTTAATTACTTAACAATGATTATAATGATTAAATGAAATAGTCAAGATGACTTTATGTCAGTAATTCAAGTTTTGTTTAACATTGAAATAACAATCAATGTACTTCAACACAATGATAAAGTACAGAGAAAAACATGTAAACATCTCAAAAGATGATATTTTTTATATAAACTATAACAACCACTCAGGAAGAGAATCATATAAATAGAGAGAGTAACCTTCTCAAACTGTAAGGAGGAATCTATAAATAACCCATAGTTCACATTTTACATCTTACAATAGCGAAACATTGAACACTCCCCTTCTCCCCTCCCTCCCTACACTCAAGCAAGGTTTTTTGCTCTCTCAAAGTGGAGATTAAAACAGAGGTCCTAACAGTTATAATACAGGAGAAAATAAAACCAAACACATAAAAATTGAAAGAAATAAGTAGATTTGTCTTTATTTGCAGACTAGAGGCCCAGTGCACAAAATATGTGCACTCAGGAGGGGGTCCCTCAGCTCGGCCTGCACCCTCTCACAGTCCAGGAGCCCTCAGGGGACATCCTTAGCGCTGCCACGGACATGGGAGAAGCTCCTGCCACTGCCACTGCGCTCACCAGCCTTGAGCCCAGGCTTCTGGCTGAGGGGCATTCCCCCTGTGGGAGCACGCTGACCACCAGGGGGCAGCTCCTGGATTGAGTGTCTACCCCCTGGCGGTCAGTGCATGTCATAGAGACCTGTCGTTCCGCCATTCGGTCAATTTGCATATTAGCCTTTTATTATATAGGGTTATATACTTTTATTGTAGAAAATCCTAAGGTTTCTGTTATAAAGTATTCTGGATGTAATAAGAGCATTTAAAAAGTATTTATAATTAAAAAAGAAAATTATATTTCTTTTATTAGCATCAAATGAAAAATTATAGCAACAACAAAACAATAAAATAATTAGGAATAAATATATGAAAGGCTTGTCATCAGTCCATACAGAAAACTATTGAATATTGGTGAAAATTATAAAACTCATTAAAAATAAAGAAAGAAACTACTTTAATTAGAAGTAAAATAACATGTACATTCTCTCAACTTGCTTTCCATTCTCTCTAATTTGACTTAAAAAATTCCAGCAGTTTTGAAAGAAAATGGCAACAAAAATGCAAAGGATCTGGAATAGCTTACATAATATTAATTTTTAAAAGTCATACTATCTGATTTCAAAGACTACCCATACATTTGTAGTAATCAAGACAGTACAGTTTTGTCATAATATGTGACAATCATTAGAACAGGTTAGAAGGAAAAAAAATGACAAATTTGTATAATCAATCTAGTTTTTAAAAAGTTGTTAAAATATTAATGGTGAAAAGAAAACTTTCACAAATTGTGCTGGGACAATTGGATATCTATGTGGCAAAGGGGTGAAAACCTTTAGTCATAACTCATACCATACCTAAAATTAATTTTAATTGATTATAGGCATAGAATCTTTTAATATAAGGTAAGTAGAAAGAAGCAGAAGAAAACCTTCATTGTGGAGAGCGGCTATAGCATTTGGACAGGTTCAAGCCTCGGACTAATGAGAGGGCATGGTCCTCTCATGGCAAAGCCACGTGCAGGTCCCAGCTTGGAGGGCAAAGCCCTCCCAGCACAATTATAGCCAAAGGTTATGGTTGTAAGCTTGACCTTATGGGCCGAACCTGTGGTCCCAGGTGGCTGAGTGTTGTAGGCTGGGGGAGGTGCAGCAAGTGCTGTCAAAACAAAGCTTGGTAGAGTTCTCAGGTGCATGTAATTAAGTAGATTTGAAGCTCGAAAGAACATTGTAAACATCTTTACCATGCCCTTGCTTTGCCTCATGGAATCTGACTATCAAATAAAGACTGGGCTTGCAGGCTGCGGCACTCTCTCCATCAGAGAACAGTGTCCCACCTGGTCTCAACTGTATTCCCTTATCTGTCTTCTTTAATCCTTCACCGCCCTCCTCAGGTTTACACCTGGCCGTGCTGGAAGCAGTTCACTTCATAACTTTTGGGTAAATAAAAATTTCTTAGAAAGGCCCCAAACCCTACTAACTCTCAAAGAAAAATCGACAAGTTTTATTACATCAGATTTTGAAACATTTGCTTATAAAAAGCACCACTCAAAAAATGTGTAGTAGAAAAAGTCACATGTAGAAGAATGTATTATGTGTTTAGGTCTCTCTCTCTCTCTCTCTCTCTCTCTCTCTCTCTCTCTCTCTTCCCCACTGTCTCTCTGTTATATATGTTAAATGTATCATATTATTTATAAAACTGGATAGAAAGTATATATATGTTTCTACATCTATATAATTGGGAAATTATGCTTAGAATGTATAAAAATTCACACAAATCAATATTATGACATAAATCTAATAACAACGAACAAGGAATTATATGGACAATTCAAAAATTCTAGTTAATAAGCACATGTAAGCACTGGTCGGCTTGGCACAGTGGTTAGAGTGCTGGCCTGTGTACCAAAGGGTTTCAGTTCCGGTCAAGGGCATGTACCTGAGTTGCACATTTGATGCCTGGCCCCAGTAAGCTGTGTGCAGGAGGCTGATGTCTCTCTCTCTCTCTCTCTCTTTCTCTCTCTCTCTCACTTTCCTTTCCATTCTCTCTAAAAATCAATGGAGAAAATATTCTCAGGTGAGGATTTAAAAAAAAAAAGCACATGTAAGTTTTCTGCACACGTGAGTCATCAAGAAAATGCAAAATAAACTATCATGAGACACCACTTCACACTCACTAAAACAGGTCAAATATTCAGAAAATGCATAAATTTAAGAGTGTGGAGCTCTCGTATAATTTTGGTGTAAAATTCTATTACAGTTTCAGAAAAGTTTTTAACATTTTTTTAAAGCTAAGTAGAAACCTAGCCTAGGTCCTAGAAACCCTGCCAGTAACATTTACCCAAGTGAAATATTAACATATGTTTACAAAATGACTTAGAGGGGAATATTTATAATATTTATTTGTAATAGTCTAAAACTATATACAAATTAAATGCTTATCAACATAAAAAAATGTGGTAGTCATGCAAGAAAATAAAAATAAATGAGGTAGTGAGACATGTGAGGCACAAATAAAAAAGAAATGGCTATTTTAAAATAAGATATTGATTAATTTGAAATTATTCTCAAATAATTGTTGCATATTTATGTTTTCTAGGAAAGACATACCTGGGCTTTCATTTTGCAAGGGTTATAATTTCCAGAACTGTTATCCTTCAGGTCAATGTTCCCTGGATGATCTCTGATGCTTTAACAGTTGTTCTAAAAGTGCCATTCCCATTGATTGATAATGTAAGTTACTCTGTGCACCGTCTGACTCAAACAAGAAGAAGAAACCATCCCCTTCTCTTTCTGGACATCATATTTCTTAGAATGAAATATTATATTTCATGCTCTTTTGTTTGGGAAACTTAAAATGTGAACTTTTTTATTTTTTAAGGATTTCAATCATTCTTTTATTAAATAGACATGGAGTGTTTACCATATGCCAAGCTCCACTCCCAGCCCCTGCCTTTCGTTTTTAATTTTAGACAACTGAGGCCTGGAAGATAAGCTATGTACTCACCCCTAATACCATTCTCAAAGCTACTCCTAGACTAAACCAGGCCATAAAGATAGTGTGTAACTGATCCAATCCCGCCTTCTGCAGGTTTGCTGCTGACCCAGTTCCTCTCATAAATGATTTATGATCTGACCGGAGGGGATGATGAGACACTGCCCAATAAAACCTGTTGCTTCATTAACTATGATAAACTTAATTGAAATAATAGAGATTAGGATATGGAGATGTGTGCCTCTTTGTTATTAATATAAGGAATAACACTATCTCTTGAGTAAGTTATAGGCTCTATGAATCAGAACTGGTCGCCTTTCATCTCTTGCCTTGGTACCAGAAGGCCAAGATATGTGATCTACTTCTCATAAATGTAAGGGTATTAATAGATAATTAAAAACTAAGGCACTGAGAAATTATTTATGTGGATTTTTAAAAAATATTTATAGTTGAAAGTATTATATATGTCCTCCTTTTCCCCCCATGGACCCCTTCTAGCCCACACACTCCCCCCACCCCAGGTCTTTACCACACCATTATCTGTTTCCATGGGTTATGCTAAAAAATGTGTTTCCACTCCTGTCTTCCCTCTGAGATTCATGAAGGTTGATTATAAAATTTAAAAGCTGATGCCCAGCCAGTGTTGCTCAGTGGTTGAGCATCAAACCATGAACCAGTAGGTCACTGTTTGATTCCCAGTTAGGGGACATGTAGGGTTGATCCCCAGTAGGGAGGTAGTTGATCAATGATTCTCTCTCTCTTTCCCTGCCTTTCTCTGAAATGAATAAAAACATTTTTTTTAAAGAAACAAGCTTAAAAGTTGAGAAACAACTAAAGTTCACTCTTTGTACTTTAGTTTCCTTTCCTGTAAAATGGGGATAACAAACGCTAGCTCAAATTGGGCAAAAAATACTAGTATATTAGACGGATTAGGCAGCATTTCAATTTGGTGAAAAACATCTAAATTTCAGTGACCTGATTAAACAACGGTTCATCATCATTCACACCACTTGTTTTATATTGGTTGGCAAGCATATGGGGGTGTTTGAGGGTCCTATCATCTTTCAGATTCACTGTATAAAATACATATATAGAAAGGTATCACACTTTTTACTGCGCTCTAGCCTAACACGGCACAAGTTATTCCTGTTTCCAGCCTACTGACCAGAATAGGTCAAATAGGACTTATGGCTCTGTGTTCCTGGAAGGAGAATGAAGCAAATATGAGGAGCACAAATAATCTCTATAAGAATTAGATAAGACAATGCAGACAAAGGTATAGTGCTGTGCCTGTCTCAGAAACCCTCAGAAATGTACAGCAGTTAGGGGGGAAGGGCATGTAATAAGAATAGAGCCACAACTGTCTAATAATTATTCACTTCACTAACTACAGATATGAAGTTTCCTTACAGACCCTGGAAACAGGAGGATGAAACAGGCCTGTAAAAGATAAGACACCTCAGAGCCCAGATGGGCCCATTACTCAACAAAGAAAAATATTTTGAGAACAGACCAAGGACACGCTTTGATTTGGTTGCTGCACCTTTTCTCCTACCCCCTCTGGGAGTTTCTCTCAGAAACGCTGACCATTCTCTGGTCCCAGCAACAGGCTGAGCTGTTCGTTATATCATAGAAGATTAGCCACCTTGTTATCAGACTTTGAGCTTCTGAAGGCTGATTACAGACTCTACCCTCCCCTGTCCTTGTTAGATTTGTAGCTTGCAGCTGCATGTAGCTATCTTCTACCTCATATGTATATAACCAGCCAACTGGCAAGGGGTATCAGAGCAGATTTCTGTGGATGACCTGGAATAAATGCTCATATATGATTCAACCCTGTCTCTGCTTCCTTGGCTCAAATAGCAACAGGCAGCATGGACGCTTTGGTTGTTGAGTTATACACCTACTTATTTTTTAATTCATAATATTGTAAATTGCATTAGTATCTTCACTTCTCTTATGAAATTTTAGGCTTTGAAAGTCAGCATGGTGTAGGTAAAACTTTAGATTTGAAGTTAGATCTGAGTTCTAGTTATGGATCTGCAACTACTCTCTTTGACTAAAGAAAAGTTATGTAGTGTCTCTGTGTCACATTTACCAATTAATTTGATTTTATTATACACTAGTGGCCCAGTGCATGAATTCATGCACATTGAAAGGAAATTAATTAGAAGAAATATTTTAATATCACTATTCACACTTTCTCTATAATAGAAGTGTCAACCAAATTCATGATCAACAATGACAGATCAAAACACACACATGCAATTGGCACCAGCGAGAGCTTTATATGTATCGCTCATGTGTGAGTCAACTTAGCCTTTTATAGATATAGAATAAACTTGCTTAATTAGACCTGCTTTCTGATTTAGCTAAACTTTTTCCAGCTCAGTGAAACACCCAAACTTCTGTTTCAGGTAATTGTAAGAAACACAGCAGTAAATATCAACACAAAGCAGATTATTATTGTAGATCATGCAGGGAGAACAAAGGGTAAAATATTTAACTGCAGCAGTGTTTGACTATTTTCTGCATAGCAAGAAAACCTTAAGTCATTTTCAATGTCCACCATTTCTACCTTCTCCATCAGGTCAAGTTTCTAAGCTTTCTAAATCTTCGTTTTCTGGCTAATGAAAAGAAAATAGGATTCCACCAAGTCTCCTATCTACCTACTCCAGGACTTTTGTGAGGATCAAATGAGATGAGGCACAGGAAAATGCTTCACAGACATTTGGTTAAAGTGTGAAATGTTTGCACCTGGCTATAAAGCAAGTCATGTTCCCGAGCTGAAGAAACTGCAAGGAGGGTAGTCGCTAAGGAGAGAAAGCCAGGGGTTGTTATGTGACATCATTACCTGGACAGTTGGACACTTAGCATATTAGCCTTTTATATATATATAGATTCTTCTACAAAGTTTCTTCCAGTTTAAGATTATCTGAAGATTACCTTTGACTATGTAACTTTTTATTATCTTTTTAAATCCTCATCCGGGGATATATTTTTTATTTATTTGAGAGAGAGAGAAAGTGGGGGGAGAAAGAAACACTGATAGGTTGTCTCAATCAGGAATCAAACCCACAGCCCAATGTGCTTGGATGAGGAACCAAAATTGCAAACTTTTGGTGTACCAGAAGACACCCCAACCAACTGAACACCTAGCCAGGCCAACTACGTCTCTTTATAGAGTAACCAGATGTAACCCCTTGGTAACCTAAAGTTTAGCAAGTAAGTTTTACTTTTTAAAATTTATCTTCTATAGGCAACATCACACTTAAACCATTTAAGTCTCTGCAAAAACGTATATAGAAGTACTAAAATATTATTCAGTGCATTATGAACACAAATCTGGAAGAGAATGACAGGTCCTTAAATTAGTCATTGTTAGCTGCAAGGCATACAACAGACATTTATAAATTTGAAAAGATTTTTTTATTGTAGAAAACTTAATTTTTTTTCAGGCAAAAAAATAAGGTAGATTTAGTCTTAGTCCTTTTTAAGTCATTTTCTTTTCTAAGTTAAACCTCAAATTCAGTGGGTTGTCTATGTTTGCCTTTAAACATGGAATGCTATTCAGAGTACAATGCAGATAAAAGAGAGGCCATCTCTGTTTACAAAGAGTTTATGTTGATGACCTTAAGCCCAGAAATTTCTTTAGAGAAGAATTTTCTCAAGGAAACCATGGTCTAGAATCCTGGTCGGCAAACTGCGGCTCATGAGCCACATGTGGCTCTTTGGCCCCTTCAGTGTGGCTCTTCCTAAGCCTTAGGAGTACCCTAATTACGTTAATAACAATGTACCTACCTATATAGTTTAAATTTAAAAAATTTGGCTCTCAAAAGAAATTTCAATCATTGTACTGTTGATATTTGGCTCTGTTGACTAATGAGTTTGCTGACCACTGGTCTAGAAGACAAGATAAAGTCAATATTTCTTTGCATTTGATGAGATTTGGCCCTTAATTACAGGTTTGGAGAAATTACTTAGTATTTCAAGTTTTCATGGCAAACAAAATTAGGTGTATCTTTGAATCATAGCTAGAAAATAAAAGATCTTAGAATGAGAAAATCCATATTCAACATTAATTATACTATTTTTATGTTTGATATTCAGTCAGTATTTAAAGTCTCTTGATCTGTGTCTACATAAAATGGCTTAATAAAATTCAAATTGAAGATATTAGAATGCAAAGACTGTACAAATTATTAACCACTGCAAGATATAATAATTTATTTTTTTTCCTTGCATTCACTTAGGGTCTCATATAAAATATGTAATAAGTATTAGCCAACCAGAGAAAGATAAAATAACATGATTTCACTTACATGGAAATCAAATCAGCAAACTAAACTGAGGAACAAAATAGAATCAGAGGGATGGAGACATTGAACAAACTGACAGCTGTCAGAGGAGAGTGAGGTAGAGGGGTGGAGTGGATGAAAGAAGGTGAAGGGATTAGCCAAAGAACATATATGCATAGCCCAGGGACACAGACAACAATGTGGTGATGGCCAGAGGGAAGAGGGTTTGGTGGATAGGTAGAGCTGGGCATAGGGGGGAGAGGATGGGTTTATCTGTAATAGTGTCAACCATAAAAATAATGTTAAAAAATATGATGGTTAATGCTTTTGGAAGCAAAGTATGATGTGAGGGTAATGTGACAGTCAGGGCCTACTCTAAACTCAGGTCCTGTATATAGAAAACCTGTTTCCCTACACCAAGGACTTGTTCTTACATGAGATTACTTTGTTTGGGCTCAATGACATTCCCAATAAAGTTACTAGATGATTTCTAACAGGATTAATTGTATTTTTTAAATTTATAAATTTAGCCCAAATCCATGCACTTTACCCTTCTATAGAATTGTGTTAAAATGAACACTTACACTATTTCCAATATATCCCTCAAATGATATGTAAAAATATGCTGTATTTTGCTATTCAGGGCCTTAAAATACATTTAAGTTATTTGGTTGTTTATATTGAAGTTGGGGAAAAATGTTGAAAAATAAAAATTAAAAACTGATAGAGAATGAAAAAAATAACTTCAGGTGAGCAAGAATTTTACTTGATTTTTCTTTTTTTTAAATTTCTTTATTGATTAAGGTATTACATATGTGTCCTTATCCCCACATTACCCTCCCCATCCTCCCCACTCATGCCCTCACCCCCCTGTTGTCTGTGTCCATTGGTTAGGCCTATATGCATGCATACAAGTCCTTTGTTTGATCTCTCCCCCTTATCCCACCCCCCTCCCCTACCTTCCCTCTGAGGTTTTACCATCTGATCGATGCTTCTCTGTCCTTGGATCTGTTTTTGTTCATCAGTTTATGTTGTTCATTATATCCCATAAATGAGTGAGATCATGTGATATTTCTCTTTCTCTGACTGGCTTATTTCACTTAGCATAATGCTCTCCAGTTCCATCCATGCTGTTGCAAATGGTAAGAATTCCTTCTTTTTTACTGCAGTGTAGTATTCCATCATGTAGATGTACCACAGTTTTTTAATCCACTCATCTGCTGATGGGCACTTAGGCTGTTTCCAAATCTTAGCTATGGTGAATTGTGCTGCTATGAACATAGGGGTGCATATATCCTTTCTGATTGGTTTTCTAGTTTCTTGGGCTATATTCTTAGAAGTGGATCACTGGGTCAAATGGGAGTTTAATTTTTAGTTTTTTGAGGAAACTCCATACTGTTCTCCACAGTGGCTGCACCAGTCTGCACTCCCACCAGCAGTGCAGGAGGGTTCCTTTTTCTCATATCCTCGCCAGCACTTGTCATTTCTTGATTTGTTGATGATAGCTATTCTGACAGGTGTGAGATGGTACCGCATTGTCGTTTTGATTTGCATCTCTCAGATGATTAGTGACTTTGAGCATGTTTTCATATGTCTCTTGGCCTTCCTTCTGTCTTCTTTTGAAAAGTATCTATTTAGGTCCATTGCCCATTTTTTGATTGGATTGTTTATCTTCCTTTTGTTAAGTTGTATGAGTTCCCTGTAAATGTTGGAGATTAAACCCTTATCAGTGATAACATTGACAAATGGCAAATATGTTCTCCCATGCAGTGGGCTTTCTTGTTGTTTTGTTGATGGTTTCTTTTGCTGATTTTTCATTCCTGCTTACCTAGTGACTCAATTAATGTCAGGCCCATAGAAGAGGCTCAATAAATTGTGTTTATTAAATAAATAAAGGATGAGAAAATGATTGCTTAAAAATGTATAAAAAAATGAAATGTGAAAAGGAAGAAAATAATGGAAAAAAAGAGGTAGGAAATATATGATGAAGTGGAGCAACCAGTAGGATGTTGAAAAAAATGCCAGGAAGGGAATAATGCAGACATTTTCTTGAAGCCAGGGTGATCCAAAGGGAGAATAAATGGAACAAAAGCAGGACTGATTTGGGTTTCATTACAATCACTGCATCATCTCTTATAAAGCCTTCTAAGATAGATTGGGCTACCTCAGGAAGTGGAGTTATCAGTCACCAGAGGCATTCAAGGTCTAGATCAATGCCCTTGAATTTGAAGGTAATTGGAGAGTCAGAGCCTCCTCTGAATTTAGATCACTTATATAGAAAACGAATACAATGATATTAACATTTTTATGTTATGAAATTCAATTATTCTGTGAGAATGTGACATGGAAGATTTATAGTGTGTTGTGAAAGAATCAGAGAAAAGTGAAGGACAGACTCTAACAATTTCCTCTTTCATTTACCCAGCAGGAAGATGAAGGAGATGTGGGAACGGAAGGGAGGGACAGGTGTTCTCTAGCTTATCCACAATAGAATTGGCCCTCCTCGGACTTATTTGAACCAAATTGAGACATTTGGAATAAAACATCAGGCAGATCTTTGTCACTAATATTTTTTATTGTATTTAATTCCTCAAATAACATATCACCCTATTATTTTGTAAATTTCATGAATTATTTTTAAATCACATATTTTACATTTGGAGTAACATTAAATGCTAAGAATATTCATTTGTAATAAAGTATTACATATGTTGGTTATTTAAGTCAAGGATCTAAATATTCAGCCTAAAGACAAAGTTTTATCACTTTCAAAGATGAAAAAAATGGAATAGTAATCAACTTTCACCATCGTCTTTTATTACATTTTTGTAGTTTTATCACTTTCAAAGATGAAAAAAATGGAATAGTAATCAACTTTCACCATCGTCTTTTATTACATTTTTAAAATATAATCACACTTTTTCTGCCTTTGCCCAAAGGAAGTATATTAATAAGAGCAATCTGCTTCAATTATAAATCAAGAGGCAAACATCATACAGCATTGCAGTCCTCAATACAATTTTATATTTAAGGAAGAAACATAGATTAGAATTAATTGGCCTACAAAGCATAGATGATACCATGATGGTAGCTCTTTGCTAGAAAGTAATTTTGAACTTCAATGAAAACTAATAATATGTCCATACAAAATACTCAGCTTCAATATAAAATACATATATAAAGAGACTATAGCACAAAATATTACAAAATAAAATTGTCTTAAATTTGGAGAATTTTTATACCTAAACATTAGTGTAATGGAGCAAAACAAAATAAAAATGACAAATTCAAAGAAATTTCCAGCTTCAATATATTTTATCATATTAAAAATATATAAAGCTCTTTCTGCTTTATATATCATGCATGTCTTGGCTCAGAAGGTCAGTATCTATATTAGGCAGAAAATTTTGAAAAAAATTTAACCAGGATATGGTAGGGTGTCCCCAAAATATGTATACACACTTTGAATAATTATAAAGTCAGGGTTTGTTAAAATACATTTCATTTTCAAAATGTAATGGAAAAATTTAACTCATACTGTGTTTTATATTCACTTAAGATAAAATTAGACAATTCAAAAATTAAAAAAATAAAAATAAATAATAACTAGTATGCTCTTAACTTTTTAGAATTTAATATTTTATTATTAAAAAGGTATACAATGGAAATTAGATAGTATTTTAAAATTAATTGTAATGAAACTATGGCAGGTCAAACTTCTAGGTTATAGTTAATGCTGTGCTTCAGGAAAGCTTTGAATCCTTAAAAAATATCTGTAAAAAATGATGTTGCAAAAACTAATGAGAAATACAATAGCCATCTATTGTATTTCTCATGAAACACACACACACACACACACACACACACACACACACACACACCTATGAGAAAAAGAGCAATACAATAGGATAGAATGGAATTTCCTTGAACAATATATAATATTGAGGAAAAAGCTTATCATAAACTTTGTATTTAATATAAATGAACTAACAATTTTAATGTATACCATACCAAAAGCTACCATTATTTGAAGACACCATTATTGTGTATGTAACAAATCCAAAAATATTTATAGCAAAATTATTAGAACCATGAAAAGTGAGTTTATCAATTTTCATTTTTAAAAAGAAACAATATATAAAAATCTACTGCATTGTGCTAGCAATAAACATTAGAAAATGTAATAAAATTGTAACATTTAAAATATAGTCTATGAATGAATAATTATTTTGTTGTTCATGTGAAACTAATATAATTATATGTTAACTACATTTTAATGAAAAGGAAAAAACTTACAATAAAAATGTAACAGTTTTAAGAAAATGTCTATATGCATCATTGTATACAGGTTTTATTTTAAGATCTCAAATTAAAAAACTATTTGAAGACTGAAAAAAATAATAAAGTCTCTACAAATTTTCAAAAACAACAAACTCAAAATTATTACTTTTTAAAATATATTTTTATTGATTTCATGAAGAAGGGAAAGGGAGAGAGAGATAGAAACATCAATGATGAGAGAGAATCACTGATCAGCTGCCTCCTGCACCCTCCCCACTGGAGATCCAGCCTGCAACCCGGGCATGTGCCCTTGACCAGAATCGAACCCAGGACCCTTCAGTCTGCAGTCCAAAGCTCTATCCACTGAAACAAATCAGTTAGGACAAAACTAAAAATTATTTGAATTTTACAGACAACCAAATGACACACAGCAAAAAATGAACAAAATCTTTGAAAAGACATTTTCAAAAGAGGTGTTTAAATCAACATTGAAAATGTGATGGGTATCATTAGTCAGTGGGGAAATAAAAATTATATACAATCATGATGCGCCCAAACTTAGAATGGCTAAAATTTAAGAGATTGTTATTATGAGTATTGCTGCAGAATTTTATGTAAGCAATGAAGCATTTTCTTCAAAACGATCCATGTATATTCTAACACCCAGTGATTTAAATCTTAGGTTGTAATCAATAGCATTGCATACATGTGTGCATTAAAGTTATGTGTAAAATATTCATAGTACTATTCTTAATAACCAATACTTGTATGACTGTTCAACAGGAAGAGAATAGGTAAATGGTGCATGCAAGAACATGGATTAATCATACAAACAGAGTGATGTGGAAAATAAACCAGACACAGAACAATGCATACTACATCATTCCACTAATGTGAAATGCACACATGGACAAAACTAACGTAATGTGTTAGATGTCAGAATGATGGAAAGCTTTGTAGGAAATGGTGACTGAGATAAGGGCAAATGGATAGCTTCTGTTACTCCATTCTGTTTTACCGTGTCCCAAAAACATGTATCCACACTTTAAAAGCTGATAGCTCAATTAATGTTTCTTTCTTTTCTGCCAGACTAAGCTTTGAACAAAGAAAATTCATCCTAAAATACTATTGAAAGTACAAACACTGCCTTTATAATTATTCAAAGTGTGTGTACATTTTTGGGGACACCCTAATAACAGCTGATACCTCACTTAATGTTCACTCCTTTTCAGGTTTAACTGATTTGAAATAAAGGCTGAAGCCAGACTAAGCTTTGAACAAAGGAAATGTACTACTAGATTTTTTGATGGGGATACATAAAAGATAGAGGTTATGGTACAAAACCATCAACAGTTGACAAATTGAGGGCACACAAATACCAAACAAAATAATTTCTGATGTTTGTGATTCCATTCTTTGTGTTATCAGCAGTGCCTGGATCAGAATGGACATCAGTTTGAAAACAGATGTTGACAAAAAATTAGTCATTTTTGTAGGTTCTTTTGAATTTTGAAAATGAACTATATGTTAATACTAGTAAACACTGACTCCATAATCATTCACAGTATGTATACATTTTTTTTTGGGGGGGGTCAGTTTCAGTCTTATATTTCCTGACCTAAATGATAATTACACAGGTTTGTATAACAAGTAGTACATTTGAGACTAGAAAACTTTTTGTATATAAGTTATCTATCCTTCAAAAAATGATTATTAAAAAATCATTCAGAATTATTTTCCATGTAATTCCATTGATTTTTTTCAGAGTAGAAATAGTTTTCCTCCAAATTTAATGTTTCAACAGTTAAATATTTGAATAGTTTTATATTTTAAAAATTAAAAGCTCTTAGAGAGAAAAGATTGTAATATTATTTAACTCAATAGGGATATTTAACTCAATGTGATATTATTTAACTCAATGTACTCTATCTGTAAGTTAAATTGTGTCACTCTTTTTTTTTTAAGAACCCAGGTTATTTTAGAAAGTTTATTCTTTTTTATTATTAAAAACTAGAGGCTTGATGCATGAAATTTGTGCAAGAGTGGGCTTTTGCAGCTGTGGCGGCTGCCTGGATCCCTCCCTCATAGCTGTGGCTATAGCCCTGGCTTCGTCCAGAAGATTGTCCGGAAGGACACCCAGTTTAATTAGCATATTATGCTTTTATTATTATATACAAAAGGCCCAATGCATGAAATTTTTGCAAGGGGCTGGGCCTTTGCAGCTGCGGCGGCTTGCCTTGGCCTTCGCAGCCCTGGCTTCGTCTGGAAGGTCATCCAGAAGGACGTCTGGAAGGTTGTTTGGCTGTCTGGTCTAATTAGCATATTACACTTTTATTATTATAGATGATGTAGTTGCAAGTGTCCCCCTTGTCCACACCCTTTGCCCACCTTCACTCACCCCCATCTCTCCTTCCCTTGGCCTTCACAAAACTTTTGTCCTTGTTCAGGGGGTAAGCATACACGTTCTTTAGCTAATTCCTTCACCTCTCTTATCCAGTCACCCCCAACCTTTGGGTACAGGCCAGTTTGCCCTATGTATCCATGCTTCTGGTTCCATTTGGTTGACAATTTTATTTTGTTCATTAGATTCCACATGTAAGTGAGATTACTAGTATATGGCATTTGTCTTTCTCTGACTGGCTTATTTCACTTAGCATAATACTCTCCAGGTCCCTCTGTGCTGTTGCAAAGGGTAACAGTTCCTTCTTTTTTTAGAGCTGCATAGCATTCCATGGCTTAAATGCACCACAGCTTATTTTAATCCACCATCTGCTGATGGGATCTTGAGCTGCTTCCAGATTTTGGCTATTATAAATAATGCTGCTATAAACATAGAGATGAATATATTCTTTTTGATTGGTGCTTCGGATTCTTAGGATTATTTTCAGAAGTGGATTGCTGGGTCAAAATGCAGCTATTTTTAATTTTTAAAGGAAACTCCATACTATTTTCCACAGTGGCTGCACCAGTCTGCATTCCCACCAGAGGTGTGTGAGGGTTCCCTTTTCTCCACATCCTTGCCAGCACTTGTTGTTTGTGATACCTCGTTGTAGTTGTTATTTGCTTCTCTTTGATGATTAGTGAACTTGAGCATTTTTTAGATGTTTATTGGCCATCTGTATGTCCTCTTTGTAAAAGTGTCTATTAAAGTTCTTTGCCTATATTCTAATAACAGAAGCACCGAAAAAAATTACCACCTTAACACTGAGCATGATATAAAGCATATGTTGAAAAATAATCAGTGTAGCTGATTATTACAAATTCTGCTCTAGCAAGGTGAAATTGTATAACCTTAAAATCTATAATAATAAAAACATAATATGCTAATTAGACCAAACGTCCTTCCGGACATCTTTCCGGATGTCCTTCCTTCTGGACAAAGCCGAAGTGGGCGGGGGCTGAGGAATCCAATGAAACCAGGAGGCCCCACCTGGCTTAAATGCAAGTTCTCTTATCTACTCTCTCATCACAGAAATGGTCCCCTAGCTAAACAAAGTTCCTTATCTAAAGGACCAGGCACAGTTCTTATTTATCTCTCAGGAGAAGGGTCAGTTACTTGACAGTGCATGAAATTTTTCCAACACAACAATCACATCCTCCCATGGTAACCAAGGCCACCACACCCCTTGACACAAAAAGCCTGCATTTCACAGCCCTGGAGTGTTCGCTGTTTCCAAGTGTAACACCCATGTGGCTGTGCATGGCATGCTGTGTCCTCATTCTCTGAGCTCTAAGTGTATGTAACGAATAAACTGTCCTGAGTTCATCTGTTTATTGCTGGGCCTTGTGTGATTGGCCATTCCCATAAACCTGGAGCGGGACTTCCTCCTTCACCAATGTGGTGAGTAGGAAGGAGGTAATTAAAACACTTCTCTAAGTCTTTTCATACTGAAATCAAACAGCAATTTTCCCTATTTTATACTCTGATGGAATCATTAGTGAGAGGAGTAGGTACTAATTTTGACTATGTAACTCAAGTATTATATGCTCTTACACTCATGTCTCTCTTCTTCCTCTCTTTTCCTTAGCTGACCCATCTGTTTCAATTACCCTATCTAATAATAGATAAACATGGTAATTGACCACACCTTCACTACACCTCCCATTGGCTAATCAGTGCGATATGCAAAGCAACTGCCAACCAAGATGGCGGCTAATTTGCATACTGCAGGCAGGGCGGGACACCGGGAGCCGCCATCCAGGCCCCTGTGTGAGACCCCAGGAGCCTCCGGAAAGCGGGGCCACAGGCAAGGAGGCCCCTCGGAACCCAGGAGCCGCCTTGCCTGCGGCTGGTGTTCGTGATCATGATCGTAAAACCGGGCCGCAGGCAAGGCGGCCCCCTGGAACCCAGGAGCCCGTCAGCGAGGTCTGCAGGCGAAAGCAGCAACCAAGCTATGAAGGGGAGGGTGGGGGGAGGAAGGAGCTACAGGAGCAGCTCTGGCTGAAGACTGAAGACTCCTGCCGGAGCGAGAAGCAAAAATTGAAGGCTCCAGCCACAGTGAAGACTGTGTCCAGAGCAAAGATGGAAGGCAGTGGCCAGAGTGAAGGTCTGGGTCCCGAGTGCCAGAGGAAAACTGGTGCTGGCAGCCAGGGAAAGAAGGCCTATTGCACGAATCTTAAAAATATTAAAAAATAATTAAAAATTAATAAAATAGTAATTGAAATGTATCTGCATTACATGAAAAATCTTCTAATTGCTTCTAGCATAATTTATTAAATTGTGCTAAAATTTACAAAGGTTCAATTAAAAATATCTTAATTCTAAATGATATAATACAAAATATATAATTGTGCAGTTATAAGCACTTATCTGAAAATAAAAATTTAAAGAAGTGAATTTAAAGAAGGGATTAACCAAAAAAAATATATGCACAACCCATGGACACAGACAACAGTATGGTGATGGCCAGAGAGAAGTGGGGGTCAAAAGCTGGGTAGAGGGGGCAAAAGTGGGGAAATAGGGACATCCTATATAATAATAATAAAAGGCTAATATGCATATTGACTGAACGGCAGAATGACCAGTTGCTATGATGCGCACTGGCCACCAGGGGGCAGATGCTCAATGCAGGAGCTTCCCCCTGGTGGCCAGTGCACTTCCATATGGGGAGTGCCACTCAGCCAGAAGCTGGCTCATGGCTGGCCAGTGCAGAGGTGGTGGCGGGAGCCTCTCCCACCTCCGTGTCAGCACTAAGAATGTCCAACTAACAGTTTAGACCCGATCCCTTGGGGGCCTAAGCCTTTAGTCCAGGGGTCCTCAAACTTTTTAAACAGGGGGCCAGTTCACTGTGCCTCAGACCATTGGAGGGCCGGACTATAGTTTAAAAAAAAAACTATGAACAAATTCCTATGCACACTGCACATATCTTATTTTGAAGTAAAAAAACAAAACGGGAACAAATACAATATTTGTATTTGCATGTGGCCCACGGGCCGTAGTTTGAGGACCCCTGCTTTAGTCGGACATCCCCTGAGGGCTCCCTGGCTGCCAGAAGGATGTCTGACTGCAAACTTAGGCCTGATTCCCCGGGGAGTGGGCCTAAGTTGACAGGTGGACATCCCCCAAGGGGTCCTGGACTGTGAATGGGTGCAGGCCGGTCTGAGGGGACCCCCTCCCCCCGAGTGCACAAATTTTTGTGCGGCGGGCCTCTAGTAACCAGAATAACAAATATTTAACATTTTTATAAATTTTATAGTTTGAAAAGTGTTGACGAATACAAAATTCCACATATTATCTTAGAAGAACTCTTTAAAGTAGCTTTTATTATTTTCATTTTTGTCACCCAGAAAGTCCATGGTAATCTCAGATTTTAAGCCTGCATCTCTGGATTTAGGATTCAGTAACCTTTTCAACCCCACCCCAGCTGCCACTGTTAGGGAACCTTGCTAAGGAACAGGCTATACACTCATGTAGTTTACTTTAACATTTTACTCTTGGTGTTGCCTATATGAAGAATATTGGCTCCGAGTAATGGGGTTCAATAGGAAACCTACAAGGTAATCTTATGATAGTCTCTCTTTCCCTCGAGACCCTTGAGATTAGACATTTTCTCTCACTTGGATAAAAACTAATAATATCTTGCCAGAATGTGTCTTTGTAGCTTTGACTGGAGTAGAGTTGGACACAGTAATAGCTGATGATGATTCTAAATATCAGGGGTACAATTTAAATAGACAAGCGTTTAAAAATATTTGATAACCCATGTAATCCAGCAGTCCAACAATGTTAAAGGACTTTTTGCTTTGCCCATAGTATTCTACAGTCACCACGAAAAACTCATAAAGAATCATATTTTTCCACAGTCTTAATGTGATGACTGGGGCATGTCATTTCTAGGGCATGTCTGTAATTCTTTTGAGAACTATAGAATCAATAGAGTAATTTCCTTTGTTTCAGCAGGAAAACATGTTGATTTTATAATTTTAGCCATATTTATATCTCATAGAGAGAAAGAGAGAATAACTCCCACAGAGCAGAGGGAGAATGCAGTTTCTCAATCCAAAAGTTTATTGAACTTAATTAGGATAGGTCTACCTTCTGCGGCAAAGATGTCTTTCAGTCTGCACTTTGCTTGATAATATTTAAAGCTTATTGAAACTTTCTACAGAATACTTTTAATCAGTTTTCTTAGAAATGAATTAATTTGGTTTTTCCCCAGTAAGTCTCTTTCTTCTTTGCTTGTAGACAGGTAATTTCCCTCTGACCATGTTCTCCCCAAGTGTGTGAGATAGAATCTCCTTATTCCAAACCAGCATTGGACAAAGAGCTGTAGCAGGCTTTCACTGCAGCTCGCAATGTTAGTTCCTATAATTTGACTGATAGGAAAATGTACTACCTTTCCTATTTTGAAATGAATTTCATTGGTATGCAATATACTTTCTCTTCCACAATACACTGTTTCTTTCAAAAAGTGGACTAAATGAATTTATAGGGGGAAAAAAAAGTTCGTATACCCATGACAGCAAAATAATCATGGTTTCAGGTGAAATTTGCACACATGAAATTTAGCAGTAAATGTATCTGAAAGAATCATTTATGTAGAAGGAAATGGAGAAAACTTGCTTAGAAAAATATATGGAATTTAAGAGAATGATTAGTTTCAACTCTGAAAACTGTCACAACATGACTTCCTGACTGTCATGGTAATAATATAAACATTTATTCACTTAAAGAAAATATATATATATATATATATATATATATATATATATATATATAATTATTTCTGCATGACAAGTCTTATAATTGGTACCAGAGCATATAACAGTGAGTAAACACACACAAAAAATCCTGCTTTCATGGAAACTAAAAAAACTAATAAATAAATTAAAGGTAAACAGAACAAGTAAATATAGTAGGCTGTTTAAAATCTTCACCAAGAAGATAGAACTAACACTAGAAATTTTAAAATTCTGAGTAAATTTCCCTGCTGACAATTATAATGAAAGCCAGTGTAAGCCTACCTATATGCATGGAAAGAAGCAAATGTGTTCAAAATCAATTAGACCAAAGACATGATATAATACCCAAGCCAAAATTCTGCCCTTTAAGGCTATTTGTATTAATATATTTAATACTATTGTCAGTTCTCCCTGCCCCTCTGATTTTTCTCAGAAAATGTTCAAACAATAATTGAGGATAAATTGTTTCCATAGACTTATTTTATGAAGAGGTAACCTGAGACAAAATTTAATTATCTCATAATCAGCATGAGAGATTAAAGTTGAACCCATCTTAAATCTTGGAACTAGATCATTAAAATCAAATGAAAGTGCTGGCTTAGAGGGCTAGACATGGCATGAGGTCCTGTCCTGGGGATCTTGTCACCAAAGGTGGCACGAAGGTGAGAGAAGAGGAGTTGATGTGAAGTAACATGCATGAATGATCAAAAGCATTGCTTAGACCCCAGGCCAAAGCCAAATTCTTAGCTATAGTCCAAAATGGGACATAATGAACCTGAAGAATAAGCAACCTAAACACCATTTTCAATGTGTCAGCTCTAACCCAGCAAATTACAAGAGTTCCATATCCTCTACATTGGAATTTCCTCAAATATATTTAAAAGTTGAATCTTTGAAAGGCAACCCACATAATAAATCATATACCAGAATCCTAAAATTTGTATTCCCAATATGAATCGCCTTCTTGATGTACAAGTAGGAATATCTGGGCCCTGGCTCCTGATCTTCTCCCCCTCTCTCTATTCTGAAAAGTGCTCTGCACCTGACCACCATGAGGAATTTCATGCATAAGAGCTTTGAGGACTTTTACTTCTACACCTGAAGGTTCTGTCTGGAGTTAGACTCATGAGCTAAGTGGATTGTGCTGTCCACCTCCTACTCTAATGCTAAGCACACTTCCATCTCCAAAGGAACACCAGCTTGCACATACCTGGTGGACGGGTTGCTTATCCCCACTCCTGGTCTTTTTGTGACCTGCCATTGGATTTCCTGTGGAAGATGGAGGGTCCTGGGAGGTCTGAAGATGGAGAGGGATGTACAAAGAATGAGAGAGATTAGGATACTGAACTGCTTGCAACAATGAAGTGCCGTCTAATCAGATTTTATCTTTGACGAGGAACTCTTATTTGCTTTGTGGAGATCAAGAAACAATTTCAGCCATAACCGGTTTGGCTTAGTGGATAGAGCATTGGCCTGCAGACTGAAGGGTCCCAGGTTCGATTCCAGTCAAGGGCATGTACCTTGGTTGCGGGCACATCCCCAGTAGGGGGTGTGCAGGAGGTGGCTGATGGATGTTTCTCTCTCATCGATGTTTCTAACTCTCTATCCCTCTCCCTTCCTCTCTGTAAAAAAAGAAAAAAGAAAAAAGAAAAGAAAGAAACAATTTCAATTTTTCATTAAGACAATAAGGCCACAGGCATAACAATGAATTTACTTGTTTCAGAATCTCAAGCCTTTCGCTTAGTAGTCAAAGTTGATAGATTCTAACACCATACATTTACTTAAAGAAAGGAAAAAGAGGAGAGGAGAGGAGAGGAGAGGAGAGGAGAGGAGAGGAGAGGAGAGGAGAGGAGAGGAAAGGAAAGAAGGAAAGGAAGGTGAAGGAAGGGAAAGGGAGAGAAAGAAAATAAAGAAAAGAAGAGAAAAGAGGAGAAAATAAAATAAAGAAGAGTCAACAAAAGGAAAAGCCCTGCTGACATTACTTAGCCTTGTTTGACCAGCTTCCCTTCCTCCAGGCCACTGCTTTCTCTCCTGGACTCCACTGCTTTCTCTCCTGAACTCCAACTTTTCAGAAGGTGTCCAATCTAGTGGTAGCATAAGCCAGGACAGTCAGTGATTTCCCCTGATGTCTGATAAACTGATGCTGCTGTTTCCTCTGTAATGACATAAACCTAGATCTGTTTGTGTCTGTCCCCGCAAAATGAAGAAAAATTCATCAGAAATGTGAGAGAAAAAGGTTAATATACAAGAATAACATGGAAAATTACAGCGACTGGTGAGAGTCACTGGAAACACCAAGGCCATGTTGACAAGGCTATTACATTTGATCCTTTTTTCTTTTACATCTAAAGTAATTTGAGTTGGGATTACTTTTTTCACTGTCTAGATAAAATACCTTGACTAATGTTTTCAGTTGATTTCTCAAAGACAATTTGAAATAGGAGAATCCATTCAAGAATGCTGAGGAGTTATGATACCGAATGGCACAGATGGTAGGGAATTTAGAGGATGGGGTGGAGTGAGTGAGCACAGACAAAACCTAAAAAATATACAGATATTTAAGTCAAAGTGCTGTCCAAATTTAATATGCATGACATTGATGTGCATCAAAATGTAGATTATTGATTTGTGATGAGAAGTATTACTCCAGAATGCTGGGATCCTGGCACTGGGGTTCTTCGGTGGCACACTGTGTATGTGGCTACTATGTGAATAATAAATTGATGTGGCTTCTATGGAAACAGTGTGGAGGTTCCTGAAAACATTAAAGCTGTGTGATCCAGAAAAGAAATACAAATCTATAGAAGCTGTTAAGTGGGAATGTACTCTTTTGGTGGGAGGGGAACATTTTGACAATAGGTCAACAACAAAACTAGGATCACCCACAAAGACTTTCCAAGTTGGCCTGTGTTTCTATTGATCCAATCACTGGCTGATTCTGGGGGCTGTCACTCTTTCTAAGCTGCCCATATCGAATCTGACCAATTGTGTGGAAATATTTTATAAAGCTTAAAGGGCACATTAAAGGGCAAAATTCTGTGGCAGATTGCATGCAGGTAAGAGTTGAAATTTTTTAGAAACACACAAGACAAAAGCTATTCTGGATAAATCTCCTTCTTGCCCACAAATAGAACCGTGATTTTATATCTAATGTTGTAGGCTGACCAGATTTGCAGTTAGTTTTCTATTAGACTGTTGAGTATTATACATGGAAAACTATAGCCATGATGCATTTCTTGACTTTCAGTTTTGCTCTGAATTTTCTAGATGGCTTCCTGAGTTTATTTAGGAATCTCAATTTTGGAGAGAAGTTAGAAGAATATGCATATTAAAACCAGTATTTCTTTGTGTATTTTTCAACCGTAACACTGTTATTACTAGTAGGGACAGAACAAGTTTCAGATTCCATATATGTTGCATTTTATAAAAATATTCATTATGACATTTTGTGAAATTTTGTTATTCTTATTATATTTTAGATGAATTTATTGACCGATGTATGGCCTTATTTTCACTAATTTTTCTGTAACAATTCTTGTTCATGTATAATTTTTTTTAGATTAACATCCCTTCTTCATAGCAAAGAGCAGAAGATGCAGATACAGGCATGCACAGCATCATTCACTGGCTCAGATATCTCTCTCTGCATCTTGAAAACCCTATCATTGACATGTCTGGTAGAGAATTTATAAAACAGGTAATGTTTGTATTTATTCTTGAGAAGAAAAATGATAGGCAACATAGCCTGCTGAATTAAAATTTTTCTTTAAAAAGAAATCACAAAAGTTGCATTGCTAGTGTCCCAAAAGAATTCATATTTCTTAAGGAGACCCATAGAAATAAAAACCTACTGAACCATTTTCTTTGCCGTACTCAGCGAAGAGGATATTCAAGTAAAATTTAAGCAGTGCCCTGGCCGGTGTTGTTCAGTACTTAGAGTGTCAGCCCATGCACTGATGGGTCATGGATTTGATTCTGGGTCAAGGGCACCTACCTGGGTTGCAGGTTCAACCCCAGCACTGGTTGGGGCACATATAGGAAGCAAGCAATCAATGTGTCTCTTTCACATCAATGTTTCATTATCTCTCTCCCCTTCCCTCCCTCCCTTTCACTCTCTCTACAAATCCAAGGAAAAAAATATCCTCAGGTGAGGATTAACAACAACAGCAACAAAAAAACACAAACAACAACATCAACAACAACAAAAACACAACTTAAGCAGTAAGAGAAATAAAAAAACAGCATTATATTTAAATTGGATATTTTGTCAAATATGTTTCAAAAGACACTTTTCATTCATTTATTCATTAAATTGTTTTTTTAATACATAGAAAAATGCAAGGCAGTACATAGCGTTCTGACTATTTAAAAGCTGAGCACACCTCTGTAACTATTCCCCAGATCAAAAAGACAGAATGTTACCATAACCAGAAGTCCTCAATCCTTCAAGGCACTGTCCATTCCTGCAAGGGTTCCCTGGTTTCTAACACTTTTTATTAATGTCAGTTGTCTATGATATATATGAAATCATACAGCTTGAACACTTTATATCTGGCTTCTTTCATTCACCATAATGTTTATATCATTTATTTATTTTGTTTTATATAATTTTCAGTCTTGCTTTCAGGTGACATTTAGCAATGTCCAGAGACAATTTTGATTGTCACAGTTGGGGGAGGGATGTTATGGGCATCTGGTGTGCTGTGGGCAGGAATGCTGCTATACATCTTGCAACGTACATAACAGCCTCACAAAACAAATAGTCATCTCACCTAATTATCTAAGGGTTACACTGAGAAATCCTACTGTAATTAACTCTTCCCAGGAGTTAATTAATTTCAATTTATTTACCCTTTATTTACCCATTTTCCACTGATAAGCACATGAGCAGTTTCCAGATTGGAGATCTGTATGATGAATAAAACTGCTATGAGACTTTATTATGTGTATTTTGGTGAACATATGAACGCACTTCTGTTGGATCTATGTTTAGAATTGAGTGGTCATTCAATATTATTTATTCAGCACATGTGTTGAGGATATAGCAATAAAAAAAATTAAAGAGAAAAAGACAATAAATGAATCTACTCCATAAAGTTTATATCCTGGTAGAAAGACACATTCAACAAAATAAGTAATAAAAGAGTGTGTGGTATGGTAGGTATAAAAGTTAGCGAGAAGTTAATTAGGAAAAGGAAATAGATTTGGTCAGAGGTGAAGGTGGTTGTAATTGAGAGAAAGTTTCCAGAGAAGGAGTTGCTGGAACCAATCAATATTAAATACTGAGTGGTAAGATTGAGTGGTGATGTGGTATAAAAGACAGAAGCACCTCAGGGAAGGTGACTCTCAAGTCCAAAGGCCCAGCGATGGCGCAAGTTCTGGAATGTTTGGAGGAGTAGAAGGGATACCAAGGTGGCCAAGTGTGAGTAGGCCAGGAGAGAGTAGTAAGAGATGAGGTCACAGACATGACTGGGGTTGATCAGATGTCTTGGCTCAGCATCAAAGGTAACTGGAGTAACAGACATACACTTGCTGAGTGTTGTTATGTTCATATTCCTTTTTTTCTATGTACTAATGACTCAATGCTATATTTTCAGGTATATATGATATAATCATGGAAAGAGTTTTTTTTTAAAATCTTGTTTATACAGATATATTACTTATTTTGATTATTGTTATTGTTTATATTGTAATTATTGCTGCTGCTATCTCTTCATTTTTAGGGATAATTCACAGTTTTCTGTAGATGAAGATCATTTTGTATTTTAGAAAGGGTACATGTTCCCCCAAAGACTCCAGGAGGAGGCTCAAGCCCCACCGTCATCACCCAAAGCTGAAATTCTACTACCCCCTGAAGCTACCATGTGTGTTATCATGTATCCAGAAACTTTACTGTGCCTTATTAGCATTGAATAAGAAGGTCACTAAACCACTTAGCAACCCTTCACCCATGTACAATTGCACATTAAATTATTTTCCCTGTGAATATTAAGCAGGTACATATAGATATTAATATTACATAATACATTCTATTTATAATCATACATTAAAGTATGTCCCCCATGAATATTAAGCAGGTAACATATATATTAATGTTACATTGTACATTTTATGCGGAATCGTACATACTCCATACAGTTACATAAATCCTAGTCAAAACGGATATCCACAACCGTCAAAAATCTCTTAGTCTACCTACCTTGGTGAAACCAACAACCCGCCTAACACATATCCCTCTTCTCGCCCGAGGCCCATTAATTGTGGGGGTTTCTAAACTGGGTCGTAAACGGCATCTGGTTCGTACTTCAGGCCATCACACCTAAAATCGCCCACTTGTTCCCCTTAAATAAGACATCTCGATGGAATCATGACTAATCAGCCCATGCGCGGCATAACTGTGATGTCCTACCCTTGGTATTTTTAAAATTTTAGGTGTGCTTGGACTCAGCCATGGCCACTCTTCGAAAGGAGATTGAAATTAAAACGTGGCGAATTGAAACATTTACACACACTTCTTTCTGATCCCATCTGGCCACCATCAAGCCACCCACATAAATCACAATGCCTCATTAACAGTGGTAGGTTTTATACAATTAGGAGAGATTCTGTGATAATAAATTGATGAATAAATTCAGCAGGAGCCTTATGCTCTATTTTGAGAACTATTGAAGTTCCTCCTCATGAGCTGTTCTATGCTTCCTGCCCTTCTTCCTCCATTTCCATTTTCTGTTTGTGTGTGTGTGTGTGGTTTTTTTGTGTGTGTGTGTGTGTGTGTTTAACCATTAAGAGCTACTAATCCTTTATGTTTTATTTGCTTTTCATTTTCCCCTCTCTCTATGTCCCTGCTGATTTTTCCATTAGATGTAAAGTACTTTTGTCCTTTGTAGCTGAAATTTTACATCAAGCAAAATGCAGAAAATATATACAATCAGCTGTCCTTTAAAAACATACAACTTATTTTTCTAAGCAAAGAAGTTGCATCCTGGGGCATCTTCTGAAAGTATTCTATTGGATTTTATTCTCAAGCCTTATCAGCATTTTATCAATATTGCACTTAGGGTATGTATATCAATCATAAGCAACAAAGTTGTCCCAGCTAGTAAAGATTGTAGCTTTTTCTGGTTGGGTAGTTTTGAATATGTAGTCCAAGAACTGTTTAATATCCTCTTAGTGAGAAAACACCCCCTTTGATGTTACTATTATAATTATTGCAGGCATCAGAAAATATGCCCATATAAGATGGCACACTTACTAAATGTGTGCGTTCTGCATGCTCCATTGACAAATCTTTCTCTCTCTCCTCAGGCCTCCTTGTTCCCTGAGATACACGATATTGAAATCAGGCCAATTAAAACCACTACAATGGCCTCTAAGTGTTTAAGTGAAAGGAAGTGTCACACATCTCTTACTTTAAATCAAAAGCTAAAAATGATTAAGCTTACTGAGGAAGACATGTTGAAAGTCAAGATAGACTGACAATGAGGTCTCTTGGACCAAATGGTTAACCAAGTTGTGAATGAAAAAAAAGTTGTTGAAGGAAAAGTTGTTAGATCCTTGGGGACCCGGAAAAACATGGAAAAGCTACAAAACAAAGTTCACGTAACTTGTGATATCTTAACATACTTGTGAAGTTAGGCAACTCCATAGGAAAAAACAAAATGCCATTTTTAGCTCCTCTCAAAAAAATACATATAAACCCAATTTTATAGAAATCACAGAAACACTTCTCTCCTGTGTTATTGTATGAGGAGAGTCACAAACATCTCTCTTTCTTGGATTCATGCTCTATTTGATGCCCAGAACACACAGTACCCCAGGATACTTTCTGAATATTTGAAGTTTCTGCTACCAAGGTCAACATATCCTTTTGAGAACTTTAATAGTCTTTCTCATATGTGCAAGTGGATGTTAAGTCTCCCTTATGCACATAAAGCCTGTAAATGAGGATAAACACATATACAGACAGATATATGGGCATTTAAGATTTTCCAAATTAAGGAACTATCACAAAAAGAGTAAGGAAAAATAATAGAGGGTGTTTTTATGTCTATACAATTTACTCCTTTTTATTTCATACTAATGCATGTTAACTTGATATAAAAACGTCTAAAAGTAACACTTATATTTGGCTACCTATATCTTAGTAGATGTTGTTGCTACTTTTCACTACTATCCCTCAACTTAAAGTCATTCTCAAAGTTATTGGTTGTGATGAATATAAATGCCCTAAGTGCAATATTGATAAGAATGTTGAATAAGACCAGAGAATGAAATCCAACAGAACACTTCCAGAAGACACCACAGGATGCAACTTTTTTGCTCAGAAAAATAAGTTGTGTGTTTTTAAAGGACAGTCGATGTACAAATTTTCTGCATTTTGCTTGATGTAAAATTCCAGCAACAAAGGACAAAACTAAGGAGTTAGTATTATATTCAGGCACGCAAAGGACCTATTATTGTTAAGAAGAAAGTTATTTACTTTATCCTATCTTTGCAAAGCAGAGGTAACACTCTACAAAAATGAGAACTTTCATCATTTGTACAAAATGCTCCAGAACTGTACTATAGTTGCTTTATCAACCCAACTAGTTTATAAGCAGCTGGAAGGGAAGAGATATGCTTGTTTTCTAAGCCATTCTCACCTCCCACTTCTATCCCACAATATCTAATAAAATAGGCACATGAAAACATGCTATTTTAGTGAAAGGGAAAAAAGGCTGTATTTCTTTTAAAATATAAAATCCCATTATATATGTCTATTCCTTTCATATGATCCAGGCTTCCCAATCTTTCTATCTGCAAAATAGTGGATGCAGGTTATTCAGCATTTGACTGAATAAAACCTTACTGATTAGCATTTTCTCCCTTTAAAGTGCATTATAATCATAATTCTTGTTCTGAATAGTAAGCACAGGCTTGCACTAGATTCAAAAGCCCCTTAGGCATCATTAAAAGGATGTTATATTTCTGCCTGTTTTGGAAGCATATCGCAACTTTCCATTAAATAGGCAATTGATTAATCAAAACAACCAATTTTTGATAATTTCAAAAAAATGGGTCAATTGTCATTTTCTTTGTGATCTTTCTGTAATCAACCTGGAAAAGGATTGTATGGGACTACAAGGGTCCTCTAACTGATCCCACTGGCATTGCTATACCACAAAATATGTTACATTACAGAGCTGTGACCCAGTCATGTACTCTGCCCATCTGCAAACCTTTTTCTAGCTCCTTAAATCTATAGAACCTAATTCATGATATTGACAGTTTAATTAAGATACCTAAGTAAAATGATTGTACTATGGGCAACAGCCACAAGAACAACAATAACAAAACCCTCTCAAACAGTATTTTTTTTCCTTTGATTGTTACACAGGTTTCACTGTTACAGATTTTTTAAAATATTTTTTTATTTAGTTCAGAGAGGAAGGGAGAGGGAGAGAGAGATAGAAACATCAATGATGAGAGAATCCCCCCTACTGGGGATAGAGCCCCCAACCTGGGCATGTGCCCTGACAGAAAATTGAATCATGACCACCTGGTTCATAGGTCGATGCTCAAACACTGAGCCATGCTAGCTGGGCACTTTTACAGATTTTAACAATCACAACCACATTTTCTTACTGATCTATGCATAGGGCCACCAGTTGGTAATTTGCATTTCCTTTTTCTTGATTTATGTTTTATTTACCATCCCCTTACTTGGTGCATAAACTACATTACATTGTTTTATTCCATTTATACTGGACATGCTGATGGGAGTGACAGTGGAGAACAAGGAAAATGGACTTAAGAGTAAATATTTTCCAAGATGTTAAGAACATCCAGATCCTTCTTTAGACAAATTTAATGATTTTATATGAATGCTAAATGTCACTAGATATTAAGAAGCCAAAGAAAGATAATTCGATTTCTGATATCAAGAAGGAGCAATATTTCTTTACGGACAATGACTTTCCTGTTGGCATGTGTGTTCCTCCAATTTCTCACATGATTTTGGCCATTTTGATTAGGGCTATTCTACTCATGATAAATAGAAATACATTCAAGCTCATTAAGTAAGGAGAGATTGATTAAAAGATTATGAGAGCAGATACAAGAAAATCTTCTGAAGACAAAGCAGTCGGATCATATAGAAACTAAAATTAACTCAGAGGACAAGAACTCTTGTTTCTCAAACCTGCATGATGTCTGAT
>NW_005872099.1:71015-108755 GCF_000147115.1 Myotis lucifugus
CATCTTTACTCTCATATCAACCAGATTTCTAATGGCATACATTTGCACATAGTCATCATGACTTGCTCAACTGGTAAGCATCAGGCCTATCAATTTCATCCCTCATAGTTATCTAGAAACCTCTCAGCTTCAACTTAATCTTGAAACAGGAATTGGTTAAACAAATGTACTTTTTTTTTCCTTTCTGGGCATTAAGTCATTGATGAGCATATGGATGATTTCCCTGAGTTAGTTTCCTAACTATTTTCCAATAAATCATGCTCTAGTGGCTGCATTTGCTGGAAAAGATGATATTTCCACTTCTCACGGGCTGTAGGTTTTCAGATAATACATTTCGTAGATTGAGAATGGAGCAAATAGGTATCCAAAACATATATTGTTTTACTTTATATTAAAAGATCAATATTTAAGTAACAAGAGAGAATTCTAATGAACCATGAAAGTAGACAAAAATATAATTCACTGGAATTTGTGATTTAAATGGATCTGGAAACATTGAGAAAGAGAGAGAGAGAGAGAGATTGATTTATTTTTATGTATTTTTTAGTTGATTTCAGAGAGGAAGGAAGAGAAAAAGAATCATTGATCTTCTGCCTCTTCCAGGACCCCTACCTGGGATCAAGCCCACAATCCAGGCACGTACCCTGAATGGGAATCAAACCAGTGACCTCCTGGTTCATGAGTCGTTGCTCAACCACTGAGGAACACCAGCAGGACAAGAGAAAGATATAATTAGAATAACTTACACATTTTGGACTTGGACTACTGTGCGTTTGATGATACCATTCACCAAGATAAAGAATACATAGGAGTAAACAAATTTAGGGAATAAATTTAAAATGATGCTGAGTTCAGTTTTGAGAATGCTTATTTTTAATGATTGTAGAATATTGAAATGAGGATATCTTACTTGCAGTTGCATAAAACATAGATTGAATTTTTAAAATCTGGGCTAAAAACAATTACTTCACCTATCAGAGTGAAATTAAAAAGCTGTATAATTTTAAAATATAACCTGAATAATAGTAGAAATTAAAGAGTGCAGAGGGCACGAAGAGACCCAAGGACAAAATGTTAAGAGGTTAGCCAAAGAATGGCATCCTACAAAATACTATGAACAATGACAAGAATTAGGCAGATGAATAGGAAATAATGACAGATTAAAATTGATTGTAATATTTAAGAGTACATTTAGTTGCACAAAAAAGAAGACATCAAAGTAACAGTAGCTTTAAGACAACATAAGTTTATTTACTACATAAAGAATTCGAGAGATCCAGATAGCGACCAGGTTACAGAATAGATGTTTTCTAAATGCCAATTTCTTAGTGAAAATGAGAAACTCCCTATGTTCAAGGTATCTAGGTAGAAAAGGATAGTTTGGAAGCCTTACTCTCTATCAAGAATTTTGAGAAATCTTTACTGTGTGTGTGAGCTTCAACTTCAGTGGGAAATGTCAAAAACATTTTAAAAGCACTGTACTTAATAGAGCACAAAATGTTGTTAGAATGTGACTTGTTGATGTTTAAGACAACTCAAGACCTAATCTTTATATTTCATTGTAAATATTGATCTATCTTGAGGTGACAAATATGTTATTGTTTACCTAGAATGAATTCCTCTTCTCAACCATGTAGTAACCACTACGCATTCTTCCAGAAGCTGCTGAAATGCCACCTCTTCTATGAGACCTTTCCAGAGCTTACTTTCCATGGATGAATATTTATTCATTTCCCATGGCCCTTTGTCATCTTTCAATCTTCTTCTTTAGATCTCAGGTTCCAGAAGGTAGGAACCTGACTTCTGTATCATTGTCACCCCAAGTGTCCATTTGCAAATGCCAGTGTTGAATAAGGGATTTAGGATTCTGTCTCACATCTCTCACTAACACAGATAAGTTACTTCTCCCAAGTTTTACCCTCATCTAAACATTAGGAGTTGATCAATTGCATTTCTCTTTTACATGTTATATTTGACTCATTTTTCTATAAGCCTGATCAGTTAGCCAGGTAGAATCGATGTAATAATTTCTCTGCAACTAAAGTTATCATCATACCTGTGCAGATTAAATGATGCTTATTCGATGTCATCCTTTTGTTTAATATATATATATATATATATATATATATATATATAGAGAGAGAGAGAGAGAGAGAGAGAGAGAGAGAGAGAGAGGAAGAGATAAACATCGATGAGAGAGAAACATCACCAATTGACTGCCTCCTGCACATTCCCTATTGGTTATCAAGCCCGCAACTGGGCATGTACCCTGGCAGGGAATCAAACTAGAGATCTCCTGGTTTATGGATAAACACTCAACCACTGAGCCACACTGGCTGGTTTTAATGCCAACCTTCAAAGCAAAAGAAACTGAAGATAGAAAACTCAACTTTACTTGAATTTTTTTTAAAAAGAAGAAAGCTGTGAATATGAGTTTTACATAACTCCAATAAAACAACCTCAGGCCTGCAATTAATAGGAGTCATTTGGGTTGCACTACCTGGGAAAATGCCACAAAAAATCAAGTAGTAATTCTGGGAAGTAATTCTGTCTTATAAACTATAAACCGCATTCTCACTGTGAGGCTTTCAGTCACCGCCAGCAAACTAGCAGCTCTCTCTACCGTTGTTGGTTTTCAGATAGATTTGAAATGGCAGACTTGCCTCCTACTCAACTAGGAAAGCAAAATGCCATCTTATTGTGGCAGAAGGAAAGGGCATCTTTCACTTAAAAACAAAGAGAAATCTTCAATATAAAAGGGAGATATGAAAAAATGTAAACAAGATAAACACTGCAATTTTGAAGTCTAACACATTGTATCCTTATACACAAAGCAACTTCTAGTTTAAACAATGCTTCTGTGAAAAAGACAGAGATTGAAGTCTGAAGGATATAAAGAGGAGTGAAACAGATTTTTTTCCAAAGAACTCATGAACTAGCTAGAGAGATGGATAAATCTCTCTCATTAGAATATCATAAAGTCAAAATAGGGTGCTTTTTGAACCTGGAAAAGAGAAATCTAGCTGAATTTGGGACTGTGTGGAGAATTTTCCCAGAGGATAATATGAGATGCATCAAATAAGAGACTAGGAAATGACAGGTAATTCAAAAACATTAATAATATACTGTGGACTTGTACTTTGGCTCATTGCTGTTCTAATGCCTTAATATAAGTTACCTGAATTTACACCATTTTGAGGTAAGCGTTGCAATTATCCTTTTCCTAAAGGGACAAACAGGTTAAATAACTTGCCTAAGACACCAGCTAATAATGTATGGAGGTTCCCCAATCTATGCTATATAATAGGCCCTCTTCTAGGGACTCTGCACCAGACCCCTGGGCGTGGCGAACACACAGTATAATATACAGATGATGTATTATAGAATTGTACACCTGAAACCTTTATAATTTTATTAACCAATGTCACCTCAATAAATTCCATTTAAAAAAGGTGAAAACATGTGCACCTTAGAACTGATTCTATGGTAAAGAAAAGTGAGGCTCAGAGAGGTTATGGTAAGTGTCTTCCCAAGGTCACATAGGGTATGTTAAGAATTAGTAAGTAGAAGAACGATTAGCTGACTCCATAACTGGTGTTTTCACCACTATAGCAATGGTTCACAAAGTAACCAGACCAGCAGCATCAGTGTTATCTTGAAACTTGGTAAAAATGCAAACTAGTAGGCACCACCAAAGACCCTTGGAACCGGAATAGCTGAGAAATCCAGCAATCTGTGTTGTTACAAGACTGCTAGATGCTTCTGAAACCAGGTAAAGTGTAAGAACTACTGGCTAGAGTCCACTGCCTCCTTTGGAGAGAATCACTGATTACTGTTGCTTGCATTACAAAGCATGATATACTTATTACTTTCATATGGAAAACCTGGAAGAAATATGAAAGTAAATAAATGAAGTCCATAAAATAAAAAAAAATAAAGTGGTACTTAATTTGGATATGTGTCCTTCTTCTCTCTCTTATATATCTGAAATATCTTGGCCACCCAGTAGAATGGGGCTCAAGGCAGAGTAAAAATACATTTTGCTTAATCCAGATTGCACACTCTTCCATTAAGTTAATGACATGATAAAGAAGACCATTTTTCCATTTTTGTAATATTTATCTTCTGTATGCATGCTGACTCTTTTCTCAGGCTCTATTTTTTTTGTTTTATTTAAGAAAAATGAAATATTTCCCTTTCACATCATCTATAAAACTTCTTACATCATTTTTATGAAACTTCTATCATAAGTTTTTAGTATATACTCCCTAAACCCTTTTATTTCTTTGTCTTATTTATTTTAAACAAATAACATTCAGAGTTTCAAAAGTTACTTTTACAAAATAAATATAGCATTGTTCAATGTAGTTTACTTTTTTAAAATAAGAACATAATTGAGAGTTAACAAAAGTATAATTCTTCTTGTAATTCTTTTTCTCCACATTTTGGGCTAAATGCAACAGCTGTAACCATTGATTGACACGTGGTTTGGTGTGTAGAGCATGAACATATTGTGGGAAGACACCTGGAGAAACCCATCCATTATGGAATTAGGTTAATAGGTGAGTAGCAATTAATCCAAATTAAAACTGACCTAAGAGCTAATATCACCAAGGACTAGATGAAGATTAAGTTTGATATCTATAAATAATCAGAATTAATGAGGATCTGCTCCAGTCAGTAGGGAGATTGGAGTTAACTGGTGTCATGTTTATGGAGTCCGGTTTTATGTCTGTTTCAGCCATGGTTGTTAGTCAACAGCAAAGGGTACAGAACAATTTCCTTTTAAGAGGGTGTTTTTACTTAGGTTTCAGAGCTTCAAATAAATATATGAAGATAAATCAAATTAGTTAGGCATTCTTTATCACCGTCCATTTCCCGGGGAGGTGGGGTATAGTACTTAAGTGAGCACATCAATACTCGAGATCTTGGGCTCCATATTTCAGATAGCAGAATCAGGCTGGTCAAACTGAATGCACTTCTCAGTGATTAGTAGGAATAGGGTGCATCATGTACTTCATTGCTCAATATTGACACAGGATCAGACAGTTAAAGAACGAATATGTGTAGTGGAGTAGACAGGTGCAAAGCCAAGGTGAACACTAACAAAACTTCTTTGGCTGGGTTTCCAGTCTGAACTTCTTCAGTGCCCTTCTGAATCCACAGTTCATTGATCTGGGGAACAGAAGAAGAGGCAGCCACTGGTAATGACTTAAGGGGATTAGGGTGAGGTTCTTATTCTAAAGTAAACATAGCTCCAACATTTAGCAAATAGCAAATCTAAGAGACCAGGAAAGGGTCAAGGCCCTTATCATCTAGTGACTGAATAAGATGTCTTAACTACAAAACCCAGAGCAATTGTTTAAAGCTGAGGAGATGGAGGCAGGTTTAACAAAAAATATATATAAGGGCAGTGAGCAGGTGGCAGTGAAGCAAAATGCATACTTTCAATAAAGTATTATGGGCCCAAAAGTAAATGACTAATGGACTGGAACTTGGAAGGAGTTATTTTTTGAGGCCCAAGGGTGTGAAATAACTGGTGAAATGAGCCCTGAGTCAAGATCACATTTTGTGTTTATGCATAAAAATAAGAATATCCCACCCTGCAGGTATGTCTCAGTGTTTGAGAGCTGACATAAGAACCAGGAAGTCATGATTGAATTCCCGATCAGGGCACATGCCTGGGTTGAGGGCTTGATCTCCAGTAGAGGTTGTACAGGAGGCCACTGATCAATGATTCTCTCTCATCATTGATGTTTCTATCTCTTTGCCTCTCCCTTACTCTCTGAAATAAATAAAAATATATTTTAAATAAATAATATTCCTTCAACCCATTTTTTTCCTAAGTAAAGATTAGGTTCCTATAAATAAGTAAGAAAATACTTATTTTATTTTGTAAATGCTTAATTCCATGGTACATTTTCTCTGTATAAGGGAGTGCTATGAGAAGTAGCCAAAGTGTGATGACAACAGTAGAATATATTGTGGACTTGTACTAGGAAAGCAAATATGGGGCTTTAGATTACATATTCTAGTACTAGAGGCCCGGTGCATGAAATTCATGCATGGTGTGTGTGTGAGGGGTGACCCTCAGCCTGGCCTGCACCCTCTCCAATCTGGGATGGATCAGGCCTAAACCTGCAGTCAGACATCCCTCTCACAATCCAGGACCGCTGGCTCCTAACCGCTCACCTTCCTGTTGGCCTGATCACCCCCTAACTGCCCTCCTCTGCCGGCCTGATTGCTGCCTAACTGCTCTCCCCTGCCGGCCTGATCCCCCGTACTTCTCTCCCCTGCTGGTCTGATTGCCCCTAACCGCCTCTGCCTTGGCCCCTGCCACTGTAGCTTTGTCTGGAAGATGTCTGATCTAATTAGCATATTTCCCTTTTATTAGTATAGATAACCTACTATATTTTATACCAGCTGAGTGCAGTTCTACTTTGTTCTCTTTATATATCATTTCCTCACCCAGGAGCACTGTGTTACCAGACCTGTCAATGAACTCCCTTGGGCCTCTACACCAAGCATGAGATGCACTCACATTATCTCACTCTCAGCCAGGGAATGGGATGGCCAGATAAGCAGGGAAAATACTGAGCAGTCTTATTTTACTAAGTTTCTGCCAGTTAGCACATGCTCACGTAAATTACAGTTATTTTTATCATTCATGTGAATAGTAATAAGCTAATTTGTTGTCAGGTCTATCACTCTAGTCAAACTTAAAAATTTCTATTCAGTTTTATCTCACATTCATGGAAATTATTGTCATTGATTATCATTATTATTATTTTGATTTGGAAGTTCTATATTTTCTTATTCATTTTGGTTACTTGATCATCACAAGTCAGATCTCTAGATTTATATTCTACTCATTCCATGTTCATTCAGTCATTCATTATACATCTTTTGGAGTTCTATGTGCCTTGTTCTATGCAGCATACTTTTAGAGATGTAAATGTTAATCAGAAGTTAAAAAACATAATATGAACCAAAATTATTTAATATCAGATCTAAAGTTATAGATAAAATCAATAGTATAAGTTATAACTTTACCCTTCAAAAGAAGAACCATGGGCATTTCCATTAAAAAAATGGATATAAATTTTAGGAACTAAAATGAGTAATATAATTTGGAAATGCAGAAATGGGATATAAAAATAACTTGGTTGGTAGATAACAGGAAGGAAACATGCAAGACCTATTGAGGGAGTAGTTAGTTATTGATTCATTTACAAGAGAATGGAAAATAACTTTGGAAGAATTTTTAAAGGCTTAACTAAGACAGGAATCTTTCAGGGAAATAAGACTTGTTTATTAGCATTTGTGGATATATTCCTCCTATTGAAAGCCGGCTTCAAAATTGTGTCTGATCAGCAGAAACAACATAGGAGTTCCTGACGTGGTCAAAACTTCAGTGAGACCCAGGCAGCTAATTTATTTTTCTTAGGTTCCTCAATTTCTTAACACACAGCAAGTGTTATAAACACTGACTGAAATATTCATGCCTTTATTATTATTATTATGGCTGTTTTAATGGGTTCCCTCATAAATCAAATACATAAATGAGACTAAAGGGGGAGAAAGATTTGCTTTTATTTTATTTCTCTTCTAAGAAAATAGTAATACTATACTTAGGAAAAAAGAGTGAATTTTTTTAAAACTTGGAACTATCTAAAGAGAAAGAAATCCTTTATACATATAACTAGAGGCCCCATGCACTGGTAGGGTCCCCTAGCAGCTGCCGGCTGCCGGCTGCCTCCCTCCATTCCCTCTAGCCGGCCCTGCCCCCTGGTCAAACTCCCAGACGAACTCCTGGTCAAGGGGACAATTTGCATACTATACTTTTATTATATAGGATATTTATAAGTATTCTAGCAGCTACTAAGAATAATTCTTTATTTTCAAATTTCTTAGCAATTTTGAAGTTAGTCTTAGTTGGAAAAAATAACTCCATAGATATCACTTGCATGTGCCTTTATTATTGCCTAATAATTCTACATGACACATTAAAATGCCTTTTGCACCTAGCAACAATGTATAAGTCTCATCACATTGAATTCTAGATTCATTCATGAAGGCTCTTCATAGAGGTGGAAAAGACATTTAATATCAAGTCCACAAAGAGGAGAGAGAGAGAGAGAGAGAAAGAGAGAGAGAGAGAGAGAATAAAACAGAAGGAGGGAAACAGAGACCAAGCAAAATAAGCAACTGCCAGATCAAATAAACTGGTGGATCAGATAAAATAAGGAATTTAGAGTCCATGTCAACAGAAAGAAAAATCATACATGGATGCACTTTCCAGCAGTCTGTTCTGAAATTGCTATATAGTAACAATTGACTTATAAAATATGAGTCCTGCCCTTTTCATCTTAAAAGGAATTATGCCACTTATGGGTAAAATTTCAAAAACATTGGGAGAAGAAAAGAAACCTATTTTTGTGACTCCTTATCATATATTTCACATGATAAGATTCATTAGAGTCACAGGGTCACTTCATTCTCCTTCTCCCCTGGCAGGAGAAATGGCACATCAAATTGGTGAATTGAGGAGAGAAACTCAGCTTTGTGGTTCATCGTTGTCTTCTTCTTTTTAAATTTTTAAACTTTTTTTTTCATTTTCTTGGTATCCTGCTGTACAAGAGAAGGAAGCCAATAGTCTCACCTGCTCCCAGCCCCACATTAAGGTTCCTGGGGCATCTCCTTCGTTTTGGGAAATAAGCTGAGTTCAGGAAGTGGTAGCAGGCCCTTTGGTGAGGCTTAGCTCACGCCCTCCAATATAGCCCAATAGTGACACAAGTCAAATCGTGATCTCTGATGACCTAACTCCTACCTCCTGAATTAATTTCCATCATTTCTCTGTTTTCATAAGATCCCTCTGTATTCTAAACAGTGAACACATACTTTTCAGCTTTTGACACCTTCTGTGGGGAGCGTATTCACAGCAATTTTAGCACATGTTTCTTGCCAATTTATAAATTTTTGATACAAGGAATTTCTAATGATACCCTTATAATTACCCCAATCATTAATTAATTAACGGGAAAGGAGCAAAGGGAAGGACAGATGATATAAGCACGTCATTTGTGCCAGAAAGCTGCAGTTTAACACTCTCTAGGTCTGTTCCCTGCAGATCCTGGGGGAAGGTACTGGACAAAGAAAGAATAGAAGCATGCCCAGTGAAATCAATAGTCTATGTGACACAGAGGGGGACTTGACTGTCAGTCATACCTGGAAACAGGGCACTGGCCAGAGTAGTCCTGTGGGCATGGCCACTGCAAAGGGGAAGATTTTATATGTAAGCTCCTAAACAGCAGGAGCAGTCCACAACCAAATTCAATAAATATAAGAGAAGATTTTTAAAAATTTAAATAAAAATAATACTTCTTATAATAATACTTCTTTAAATATTTTAAAAATTTATTAAAGTTTTTTAAATAAAAATAATACTTTTTATTTTATTTTAAAATATTTTTATTGATTTCACAGAGGAAGAGAAAGGGAGAAAGAAATAGAATCATCAATGATGAGAATCATTGATCGGCTGCCTCCTGCATGCCCCACACTAGGGATAGAGCCTGCAACCCAGGCATATGCCCTGACCGGGCATTGAACCATGACCTCCTGCTCATAGGTTAACACTCAATAACTGAGCTATGTTGGCCTGGCTTAAAAATTTTTTAAATGTGCTTTTATTGATTTTAGAGAGAGAAGAAAGGAGTGAGAGAACTACACCCAATCAACTGAGCCACACAGGCCAGGGCAGTATTATTTTAAAATATTATTTATGATATTTTATAATATAATTTATAACAAGGATAAGAAAATGTGATCCACAAGGCAGCATGTTGTTGAACAAATAGTGTTATTCTTTTACAATTAACTTTGCACACCGATTTCATAAGCTTTTTCCACATTGTGAATATGATTGCTTTTTTAAATAAATGCTTATGAACAGCTTCCATAATGACAGACTAATACATGCTCCATACAAAAATAATTACAGCATACCCTGGATTTTAGCTGTTTTGAGTTTTTTTAAATAATGATAATTCAATTCCTGTTTAAAACATTTGTCTTAGCGTGAATACTAGATTAGTAATATTGGAAATATTGAAAATAATGGAATACTGAAAAGCTTTGAAAACTTTGCAAATAAGTCATTTTGTTCCTGTTAAACTTTATTATTTGTAAGGAAAGAAAAATGAGAATTGTAATTTTCTAATTTTGTCACATAAAGTACTTTTGGGAGAAAGTTAAACACTTGGAGAGCTGTAGCTATAGCCTTTCTGCTTATCCTTCTGAATGTAACTTGCATCCCACCTTTGATCATAAATGGACAGATAAAGCTTTCATGAGATACGGGTCACCTCCCAGTGAGGCTATAAAAGCAGCCTGGTTTCCTCCATGGGCATAGAGCTTCAGCCGTCAGTCAGTCATCAGGCAACATTTAACTAGTAAACTCCTCTACATCTTCTTCATTTCTGTCAAAAATAAAGAAATCAATTCTCACATAGTGGGTGCTGTCAGAACACTGGGTTGTGACTAGAGCAACCTACTCGCTTATGATGAAAGGGAATGTGTGTAGGAGGAGTTCTGTGCCTCTAGCTTGGTCTTGCTGGAGGGCTCCAGCTCCCTGCCTGGGCTGTTCCTCCTGGCTCTGGGAGGTACCACACGGGCAGGAGGCCCTGCCCTGATCAGGAGCTCTAGCAGGTCCTGACTGCTACTCAAGTCCAGGCTGCTTCACTGCCCACTTTTTGGTGGCCGGTCAGAACCCAGTGCCCACAAAGTCAAACTCCACACGTGTTGATAAACAGACTCATTCCATACTGCCAGGTCCTCACCAAAAGGAACCAGGACAGGAGCCATTGTGAGAATTTAAGAAATGTTATTACATTTTCTCACAGTGGGCTGAGACCAGTATATCAGTGTCAGCCCCAAGGGGGGTGGTTAGGTTCTCTTAAATAGGGTAAAAGTATGCAATATAGGGTCGGGATGGGGGTGAGCCAGTCGGTTAAGCAGAAGGGAGGGCATGAGTCTGTCAGTGGCATCAAGGGAGGAGAGTGCAGAGGTTGGTCAAGCGAAGGGGCATTCATCTTATCTTGCTTCTGCAGGCGCCAGCCGTCTGCTCCAGCTATGGGAAAAAGCTTATAAGAGTATACATTTCCGAAAACATGTGCAAGCAGGAGAGATTAAGGGTAGTTCATCCTAACACATACTTTCACAATTGGTTTCCCCCGAAAATGCTCAGGTTTTAAATTTTGGGGTGCATTTGAGTTTGTCTCCTCCTTAGGTGGCTTTCTAGCATGTAGTTATAATGCAACCAAGCCAACCGACCCAATTCATTAAGGGATATGGATGCCTTCGAGCAGAGATGTCAAGTTATCTTCGAGCCAGTGCCCTTCACCAAAGTCTCACCTGGCACCTGCAGCCATGCTGCCTCTCGGCTTGGGGGATTCACAGCAAGAAGCAAGGAGGGGCTGTCCCTCAGCTGCCTCACTTGCTCCTGGCCAAGAATTGAACCTTTGCTCTCAACTCCTGCAACCAGATGAAGACCTCCTCTGCTACTCAGAAATACTCATCAATAGAACTAAGTACCTTTTCCGTTGGTATTTATTTACAGTATTTTTTAATCTCCTTGCTACAGTAAAGAAAAGGTTTTCTTTAACCAAGCACCAGTACAGCTTTTGTCAAGACCCAATCAAAGGATTGATTTCACTGGTGATTTTGATGTGCTCCTTTCCTATACACGATATTAAAAACTAAATTGATAATTTAAAAAATGTTCTTAGTGACAGATATGTTAATTATTGTCATTTTTTTCCTATTGCAAATTCTCTCAGAATAGTGGTTTTTGCGATTCCTCTACTTTTTTTAGTAAATGAGGCAAGGTTTTAACGTGTTTGATTTTTTATTGAGATATAATTGACATAATTAAATTATATTTTGAAACATAACTAAAATATATTTTTAAGGTGTCTCCTACATCTACTCATGATTGAACCAAGTGTTTTTAATAGAATAGCAAAGTAAAACAATCCCTCTCCTCTTTTTAATTACCTCTTTGGTACATGATAAGGCAAACTGGTCACAGTCAATTAATTGCCACAGGCTAGTGGATTTCATACTTGATTGTTTATTGGAATTACCAGGGGAGATTTTTACCCCTCCCCCTGAGGCCCAGGGAAAACCTCAGACCAATGAAATGAGAATCCCTGGGTGTGGGTTCTGGCTTTCAGTGATTTTTATGGCTTCTCAAGTGACTTAGTGTGTAGACAATTTCAAAATCACTTTGCTATTATTTTCTAAATCTCAAATCTCATCCAGGGGAAAAGTAGGGATGTGTGTGTATGTGTGTGTGTATGTGTGTGTGTGTGTGCGCGCAATAATTTTATCCTCCACCTCCCAAAATTCTTGCCATTGCAGCTCATGTAGTATAAGTTGTAAAATTTTGCTTGTTGAAATATATATACTAGAGGCCCGATGCATGAAATTCGTGCAAGGGCCTCGACCCTCACGGCCCTGCCCCTTGCCCACTGGTCATTCCAGAAGGTTGTTTGGCTGTCTGGTCTAATTAGCATATTAGCTCTTTATCATACAGGATATAAGTTTTGGAAAAGAGCAGGTGGGCAAGAAATTGTGGATACCTGTGAGTACATTATTTTCCAAATCACAATTGGGTAACTAACATCTATGAGCCATTAGGAAGAGATGGAGAAGGGGGAGAAGAAATTCACAGTACAGAAACACGACTAACAGCCAACTGATCAAGGTTAACATCTACAATGAAGTCATACGGATGTGATAAGATTAAAATAAAATTTATCTCTGTGGTCTTTCTCTCCAAAACACATAAGCCAGGTATAACCATGGAAATTTTGTTTTAATTAGAAAAATTCCAATAAGAAGACATTCCACAAATTATTTGACCCAACAGAACTCCTCAAAATGGTCAAGGTCATCGAAGCAAGAAAAGTATGAGGAACTGACACAACTAAGAGGAATAGAAAGAGACATTATGACTAAATAATAATGCCATATTCTGAATAGGATCCTAAGCAAGAAATGGACATTAGGTGAGAACTAATGTCATCTAAGTAAACCATGGATATCAGTTAATAACACTGCATCCTTAATATTTAATTAATTATGACAAATATTCCATACTAATATAAGATGGTACTATGACAAATCTCTGTATTATCCTTCCACTTTTTAGTACATCTAAAACCTTTATAAAATAAAAAGTTTATTTAATAAAAGGAGAGATGGCCCTGGACAAATGGCTCAGTTTGTTGGAGTATTATCCTGTGCACCAAAAGGTTTTGGGTTCGATTCTCAGTCAGGGCACATACCTAGGTTACAGGTTCGATTTCCAGTCCAGTTACATTCAGGAAGCAGCCGATCAATGTTTCTCTCTCACATCCATGTTTCACTCTCTCTCCCCCTTCCGCTCTCTCTCTCAAATCAATAAAAACATATCCTCATGTGAGAATAAAAATAATACAAATAAAAAGAGGAGGGATGTGCAATGCTGAAAAGTCTTTGCACCCACTTTAGGAAGGCAGGATTAAGATTCACTTTCATTGTAAGAGAAATATAAAAATATTAAATTGCTTATTCTTTTTGTAGCTTTTGAGTGGCACTGGAAATTCCTACTAATTAGGAATATTAATAGGTCTGCTATGCTAAAGCTTTCCTCTGGCTTAACTAATTCTTAGGATTAACTAACTACCTTCATGAGAATGATTTTCTAATCTATGTCTCTCTTATGATGTGAAATAGTATATGAAAAAGCCCTACCTTTTCATGTAATATTCAAAATGACATTTTCTTCTCCTTGCATATTTCTTTATAGATTTATTTCTCAGATATTTGCACGGCAGTAACATGCTAGTGTGTAAATGTCCATCTTATCCAAAATGAATTTGTTGTTCCTCTTTCCCTCCCCGACCCCAAACATTCAGTACCACTCAAAATTTCTCCAGTATTTTAACTTCAGAGTAAAATTATACCTATTAGTCTTCACATCTTATATCTAGAACAGTAACAAAACTTATTTACTTATATTTCTACATTTTTTCACTCTTATGAATAGCATCACTAATGTGTGTTCTATAGCTACTGAGATTTTTCATCATGCCATCAATGACCACACTCATCTCTACCATTAGTGCAATCTCAAACTTCATCATCACGAACTCTAAACAAACTGCAGTAACTCCACCTTTCCTAGAAAAACAAGGATGCATTTCAGATTTGGGCAATCAAGTTATTTCATACTAGAGGCCCAGTGCATGAATTCAAGTATGGTGGGGTCCCTCGGCCTAGCCCACAATTGGGGCCGAGAGAGGTTGGCCAACTGGGGGAAGGGGCCGCAGATAGTTGGTTGCCCCAATTGGGGCCATTGGGCCAGTCGGTGGGGGTTGGAGGAGATGGGGAGGGTCTGCAGGAGGTTGGCCAGCTGGGGGAAGGGACTACGGGAAGTTGGCCAGCTGGCCTTGTCAGGGCTGATTGGGGTCTGCCGGCCAGGAGGAGAAACCACGGGAAGTTGGCCGGCCATGGGAGGTTGGCTGTGGGAGCCCACTGACCACCAGGGGGGGCAGCTTCTGCATGGAGTGTCTTCCCCATAGTGGTCAGTGTGCATCATAGCAACTGGTCAACCGGTCGTTTGGTCGTTCGGTTGCTTAGGCTTTTATATAGATAGATAGATGATAGATAGATAGATAGATAGATAGATAGATAGATAGATAGATAGATGCTGCTCTAGACTAGGCAAATGTTTTTCATAAATCTAGTTGCATTGGAATGAGGATGTCACCAAGAAAACAGACATGGATCACAACAACATATCAGCCCCAAAGTACTGACAGGAGGCTCTTTTTTATCGGTGAGAAGAATAGGTTATGATGTTATTACTAGGATCTTTTAAAGAGATATTTTATAGACGAGTATACTCCAGTTTTAAAAGGTTTTCCACTTAAAGTCCAGTTAAGTATGTTTATTCTGATCCCACAGTGAAAGTTTTATTGTCCTCGGGAAAGGAGAAATATATTTTGGAAATATTTATGACTAATAATGATGAAAGAGCCTGTGGTGGGAGGATCAACCAGTCAGTATTTCTAGATATTCAGAAGGTAAATGAGGACACCAGGTGTCTAGAAAGCAGCTAAAAACTAATTGGATTGAACCAGAGTGACAGATAATGTATGAGGAGGAAATATGTGGTTGACCTACTTAGGCCTTGGCAAGTTGGTGAGAACTAACTCCACAGAACTAAACAGAACAGTAAAAATTTAAGTAGAGTATCCTGAGAATCAATCTGATAAACTATTATAAAAGAATAAACAATGAAGGAAATATTTTGCTGATTGATATTAAAGTTTAAAGTCAAATATCCATAGTTTTCTCATCTGGAGAGCTCCCATTTATTTGGAAATCTATAATAAGGTCCAAAGGTAAAGAGAATTCCAATTGAGATGAATGCATTTTTTTTTGCATGCAATTCAACATCAAATTTAACCATCCAGAAACCACATTCATCCTAACACCACCAAGTACATATATCAATATACCATTCAACATATGACTTTTTAGGACTTTCAAATTAAGAAACAGAAAACAAAATGGGGAAAATATCCTCATTATGCTGAGTATTTTCTGTTTGCTCACTAAGTTATCAGAGACAGTCCTATGATAGACTATTTCTAAGTCTTCCCATTGTGTTTGGCCAGTGGGAGGCACTGGCAGATCATGTGAAGATGGCAAGCAAGTGCAGTAGGGTTATTTATTTTGCTGATTCCTCCCCTGCTAACTTGCATGGGTTGTTGCTATGTCTAACAAAGACTAATGGTTGATTTTTCCTTATAAAAACTACCCTCTTTGGTTTCTAATAACTAGTCCCTTCCCTTATTGAAAGGAGTTTTTAGGAGTGAAATAGGCAGGTTAGGAAATTTAAAAAATAAGGGGTCCATGGAAAAAAACACAGGGCTACAGAGCTACAAAGGGTACATTTCCATAAAATAAGGGAGCTGGAAACAGCAGAAGGTCTATATTTACAAAATAAAGGGAAGGAAGCCCCTCATTCAGAGGGGGAAGAAGAAAGCCAAGAGGGAATAAGGAAACAATGAGGGAGGAGGGGAGGAGAGCCTCACCTGTCCCATGTGAGGTTGTCCTTTGAGCTCTGGAGTTGCTATAGTGACCAAATCAAGGGAATAGTGACCAATCAGTGGGGATATCAAGGCACAAAGATCTGCAGCCTTTATAAACTCTAGGAAAAAGGGACTCAGTGGGACTCTTTCCCCCTCCCCACATGGGAGTCTGTGCTTGTTTCTCAATAAATTTCCACCTTTGCTATATCAACTTTCATCCGTGGTTTCATTCTTCGACTCCACCGGACAAGAGCCTGGGAACCATTCTACCCAGGGGAACACCATGTTTCCAGACCAGATTTCTTGTATCATTATGTCTCTAGATCTAGGGTTAATTACAACTCTCAGCTGCTTCTTATCCTGGGGCACTATCCATCTTTGTTTATTGTTTCCCTAAGTCTCATTTATATAACCTGAATGTGAAATGTCTTACTTATTGGGAGCATGACTTATATAAGTATAAACCACAAAATCTAAAAGAAAAATAAGAATCTTAGGTTAAATATAATAATCCTATACATTTCTTAAGGAAAACTATTTCTCAAGTAGAATTATAGGTATTATAATATCTTAGATTCAAATGTATTAGTATAAGATTAGTATTCAAAAATATTACAACAATAGGTGATTATTAAATTAGTGATAAACATGTCAAGTAGGACCAACAGCTGAGAATAGAACAAAAGCCACTTGGAATCCTATTGTCAAGTTTCTCCAGCTTGGTTGAGAGAAACAATTTTAGCATAGTCCTCACTACCACCACCCATCTCCCCAACCCAAGGTGACACTACAGAAAGATTAGAGACAGAAATAAAAAGTCAAATTTTGGGAGAGCATTGTTCATAAAGAAAAGTCAGTCCCTTGTGTTATGTTGTTTTCCATCTCCGAAACACAGGCACAAAGGTTCCCCATGTAATAAATGAATATATGATTTATTAGTCATCCAGTTTTCTGCTGTCTATTATAACAAAACCTGGGAAAAGATATTTGTGAGGAGATTGAATGACTTGGAAGAGTCAAGGTTAAAGGGTCCATGATTATTCAACTCGATTTCAAGGTTCAGGAGAGATCCAGAATTAGGTCTTTCTGGTGCACAAAGGCACATTGTAGAGAGCCTTGGGGATATGACTTAGAGGGCCCAGTCTCCAGATACATACACCAAATTGGAGTCCTGTCCTAAAAAATGACTAAAAATATGAAATGTTCTGAACTGAAATGTTTTTAAGAAGATTGCTATCACTCAGAAAGAAGAGAAGTTGGTGATATATGTCAGTATATACACACACACAAAACAAAGATTAGGAATCTCCATTCACATTGTGGAAAGTATTAGTATTTATTGACTGGGAGTACAAAATAATCATTACCCTATTGTGTTGATTAAGAATGCTACTTAATTCATTACAAATTGATATTATATGAGAAAATGCCAATTAAAAATATTTGTACCATATAACTATACAATATCAGAACTCATAGTCATGGTTATAATTTTATAGAATATACATATTGACTTCAATCATGTATGTGAATCAGAGATGAAGAGTAACTAAGGTTAATATCAGTAAAAACACACTCAAATGGAAATGCAGTGTTTTGTTTAAACTAAGCTAAAAAGAAAAGTCTCACACAATATTTTTAATTAAATGTTATTCAAAGCTTCATGTGGTCTAATTAATCTTCTATTCAACTTATAATATCTTATATAATAAAAGCCTAATATGCTAAGTGTTTGGTCGTCTAGTTGGCTGTTCAACCAATCAAAGCTTAATATGCTAATGATATGCTAAGGCCGCTCAACTGCTCCCTATGATGTGTACTGACCACCAGGGGGCAGACAGTCAACTGGTTGACCAGTTTCTATGATGCGTAATGACCACCAGGGGGCAGACAGTTGACTGGTCGACCAGTCACTATGACGTGCACTGACCACCAGGGGGCAGATGCTCCGACCGGTAGGTTAGCTTGCTGCTGGGGTCTAGCCAATCAGGACTGAGCTAGATGGGCCCGACATGCCCTGGAGCCCTCCCGCACTCCCTCCCCAGCTGGCCAACCTCCCACGTCCCTATCCGGCCCTAATCATGCACCAGTGGGGTCCCCTGGCCTGGCCTGTGCCCTCTTGCAATCTGAGACCCCTTGGGTGATGTCAGAGAGCTGATTTTGGCCTGATGGCAGAACAACCAGTTGCTATGATGTGCACTGACCATCAGGGGGCAAATGCACAATGCAAGAGCCAGGCTCATGGCTTGTAAGTGCAGTGGCGATGGCAGGAGTCTCTCCGCCTTCACGCCAGCACCAAGGTTGTCCGACTGATGGCTTAGGCCCTCTTCCCATGGGCCTAAGCCATCAGTTGGACATCCCCAAGGGCTCCTGGACTGCAAGAGGGTGCAGGCCGGGCTGAGAGACCCCCCAAGTGCATGAATGTTGTGCACTGGGCCTCTAGTCCTTCTATAGTATCCTTGGTAAATTGCTTTCCCAATAGTTATTTAAAATATTTTCTTTAAAAGTAAGAGGTTGGCCTAGATGGTTTGGCTCAGTGGATAGAGTGTCAACCTGGTGACTAAAGGGTCCCAGGTTTGATTCCAGTCAATGGCACATGCCCAGGTTGCAGGCTCTATCCCTAATAGGGGACATGCAGGAGGCAGCCGATCAATGATTCTCTCTCATCATTGATGTTTCTATCTCTCTCTTCGCTCTCCCTTCCTCTCTGAAATCAATTTAAAAAAATAAAAAGTAAGAGATTGTTTCATAAACAGTTGACATCTACTATCAGAAAAATTTATTGATAAAAATCTTGCTCTTAAGGAAATAAAATGTGGTACTATGAAATGCCACAGAGTGATTCTAAAAGTTGTCTCTCTATAACCACAGAGCACAAGTGTGTATGACAGCAGACCAACTACATATATAAAAGCCTAAGTGACCATTATGACCGGTCGACCAAACAACCTGTTAACCGGCCTCTATGATGTGCACTGACCACCAAGGGGCAGACGCTCAATACAGGAGCTGCCCCCTGGTAGTCAGGGCACTCCCACAATCAACCTCCCGTGGTCCCTCCCTCCAGGCCAGCCAGCTGGCTCCGATTGGCCCTGATAAGCCAGGGCTCTAGTTATATATAAAAAGTTATATATATTTGCCTTAGCCAGTTTGGCTCAGTGGATAGAGCATTAGCTTGTGGACCAACGGGCCCTGGGTTTGATTCCAATTAAGGGCACATGCCTGGGTTGTGGTTTTTAACCAGGTTTTGAGTGTTTAAAACTTTTCAGATTAATTAAATTACTTATTCTGAAAATCTCAACACCACCGTGCATACCTTTTTATGATGTTTACATATGTCTTTTGTTTACTTTAAATCATGGCCAAAATGAAATTCCACTGATATTTTCAACTGCTACCAAACTAGCTTAGTGGCGTTTGTGTGTGTGTGTGTGTGTGTTTTTGTTTTTGTTTTTGTTTTTGTTGTTGTGTGTGTGTGGCGGGGGGTCAGTAGTTTATTGGGATGAAGAACAGCAAAGACCGGAAAAGCTACTTATATCTATTTATTCTTTAAATGATCCTGGATTGCTCATGTAAGTTTGCATTGAGAATTCCATTAAAACCATAGCAGATGTCCACCCTATGCCTCTGGAATTTATCTCTACCACCTCCTGCTTGCCTGCTCTGTCTCATTTTATTTTTTCTTCACTTTCTCACTGACATTAGTAAAACACTTTTCCCCCTAGCTTATCTTAAATTATGTATATGAAAGTCCATATATTCCACTTTTATTAATTGGGGAAGTTATTTAAATCACTTTTATTTAGCCATGAAGAACAGAATTGAAAAGATTTTATGAGTCACAATACTTCTGTGGTTAATTCAAGTATGTTTAATTTTCAATCTAATTGGTAGAGTATTTTACTTAGATAACAAAGATTTTTCTCCCCCAGAACCAGCAGAATTATATAATCTCAATCCATGTGATTTTACTCATTTAAAAACACTTGGGAATGAAAGAGGGTGCTATGAACAATAACCCTAGGGAAACAGGCATTAACCAGAACTGCCCTTGTACAGGTTGGTCTAGTCTAGTCACACCCCAAAGCCCAATCCTCACTTGATATAAATAAGTGAAAGTTTATTCTAGATGTTCCACCATAGAAAGACATCTTTGTAATCAATAAAATAACATCAATAATAATAAAACTATTTTCTGATATGAGAGTAAAATATATTTGCTACTAATAGGAAAATGTTGATTTTAATATGAAACTAATTATTTGACCTTCACTAATATTTATTTTTAATTAACCTTTGAGAAAATTAACTTTCTAAAAAGGTTAGCTTAATTCTGCCAATGAATTTTATCAAATCAAGATAATCAGTGATTGTCTCAGTGGATAGAGCATCAGCCTTCGGACTGAAGGGTCCCAGGTTTGATTCCAGTCAAGGGCACATGCCCGGGTTGCAGCATGATCTCCAGTGGGGTGTGCACAGGAGGCAGCCAATCAATGATTCTCTCTCATCATTGATGTTTCTATCTCTCTCTCCCTCTCCCTTCCTCTCTAAAATCAATAAAAATATAAAGAAAAAGATCATCAGTAATTAGAGAAACATTTAAGACTAAATATTGTAGAAGTTCTACTCAATCCTTAAAGTCTGAATAGAGGATGTTCATTTTCTTCACATAAATTAAAATTTGATAGTATATGGTTTCATATAGCTTTGAGTTATCAAGATTTCTTTAATTCTCACATTTTGTACTGTAAGATGTTTCTCTTCTCCATTTTCTTTTCATTTTCTAATGGTATATATAGGTACTCTATTATGGTGAAACTTGAGAAACCTTATTTTAGGACAAGTGTAGCACTCCTATAATATTACAAGAGGTAACAGAATCAACAAAAGTACATGATACATGACATGAAGTTTATTTTTAAGATGCCCATAACTAATTACCACTACTTTTAATTACTATCTATTTCTCACCCAAACATTTTGGTGTCATATTTTTATGAATATAATACATAATGCTGCATATGTTGCTTTAATATAGGTAAAGTACTCACAACAGTCATATGAAATGAACTATTCATAACATTATCTGAACAGAAGGGTAAACTTCTTTGCTCGGAGGTTCCAGGAGAGCCCCTGGTTCCCAGCGATAATACCTCATCTTCCCACTTTTAGGGGCGTTCTCTTTATATCTTCTTCACTTCTTGAGTATAAAGTATATCAACAGCAAAAATCTAAAACCCATTTTTAGAAATAGTTGACAAAATTATAATGAATTCTAATCACATTGAACCGATTAATTCTGAATGATAAAATATCAGATAAGCTTTGTGTTTTAGAACATCATCTAAAGTCCATATATTCCATTTTTATTATTTGAGGAAGTTATTTAAATCATTTTTATTTAGCCATGAAGAACAGAATTGAAAAGATTTTATGATTCTGTAAGCTATTATTAAATAAGACACATACTTCAATTCCTCTGTGCACTCTTCCATTTCAAATAATCCAAAACCATAAAAATCAAAATAAAATGTACACACACAAAAACAAAATCTTCAATTAAGCTCTCATTATACCTGTTAAATATAAAAAAAGACACAATTTAGAGGAATTCAGAAGGTAACAATAAAATGAACTCTGAGTATGTATAACTAATTACTTCCCTATAGACTAAATGCTCATCTTAGAATATAATTTTCACTAATTAATTCACTTACCAGAATTCAGAATCAACTAAGCCATTTGGTGATAACCATCAGTCCTTTGTAAAGTGGATAAATGCTAAGGCTCTATAGTACTGTCTATAACATCAATATTAGGATGCTATAATTATTAAGGAGCCAATAAATACTCACCTCAAATAACAACCTCCACTTACCAACAAATATGTGACAGAGGTATGCAGGGGATATAAAAATTTAAGCTAAGCACTATTTAATTGTTAGCTGAGGTGAGCCCCAAATGTGGGAGGGGTGGGTAGAAGAGATGCCTTCAATATGGACATGAATCACCCATTTTTTCTAAGCAAATTGAGCATAAAAATTGTGGCCCAATGAAGCCTAGTGCCAATAGGCATGTCCTCAGAGAGGTAGCAAATTAGATCAGACACCTTAACAGAATAGTTCCAGAAAAGTGCAGTACAAATAAAATATAAATGAGCCACACATGTAAACCATATGCTTAATTTTAAATTTTATATTAGCAACATTAAAAAGCAAAGAGGAACATGATTCATTTTGATAATATATTTTTATTGACCCAATATGTTCCAAGTGATATAATTTCAATACAAATTAATATAAAATTTATTAAATTAGTTTACATTTTTACATTAAATCTTTAAAATTTGGTGTGTATTTCAAATAGCACATCTCAGACACATTTAAGTGTCCAGTAGGCACATATATAACTAATGATGACTATGCTGGAAAACTCAAGTCTAGAATTATTGGGCCTTGGGCTTGATAGTCTATCTAATCTAAGCTGCTGCTACATGCAGGAAGAAAGAGTAATGAGTGAATGAAAGAGCCGTTTTTCATTTTATTCAAGTGCATAGTCTCTAGCACTTCAGTAGATAGAAGGGTGCAATGGAACGTAATTACAAGAAAAACTAATTTGTTGATTTACCACTAACTTCAATGAGTTTGAGAGGAGGAACATGGTGATAGTAGCGGTGTGGAGTTATCCTTAGGTCTTTACTCAAGCAAAGGTGGAATCTGGCTATCCCACCCAGGAAGGTGAAAGAAAGGCATATCTCTGAGTAATTTTTTAATTGGCATTTTCTTCAAGAACCTATGTTGAATTCGGGCATCTTTCCTTGTTTGGGCTAGTCCTATTTTAGGAGACATTTTGCAAGCAGTAACAATGATCACCTTTTTTAGGATTCTATTTGTAAGAATATTTGTAGAGCAAACTGCCTTGGAAGACAGAAAAACTGCTTTATTTTTCTGAAATAGAGGACTGGCAAGCTTATTGCTTGTTATAAAAAAACATAGGTTCCCTAAACTCAAAATTATTCGTCTGTCACCCGACCCTTTCTATGTGTAGGAGTCACGTGGCCTTCCTTGTATGTTCTTGTGCAACTTGGGTCCAGGAGAATAAATATAGTCATGATTCATATCTTTCTGGTTTTCTGTATTAAAGTCTTGTTATATTATCAGCATGTATGCAACTGTGGCAGGCTGACTTGACTGCTAACAAGTATGGTAAAAATTTAGACTCTATGTTTCTTGACACCATTGACTATTTTCCTCACCAAAGTTTTTCATTCTGAAAATATCTGGAAAATTGAGTAATTATTTTATATGTGTAAAATGTGAATGTGCTCAATTCAGATGATGGAAATCAGTCAATAACATATTTATTTAGTTTCTACTAGATTTTTAGTCCTTTTAAGCACCATAAACGTTACCATTGTATTTAGCTAGCTAATACTAAAATAGGAAGAGAGCAAAAGGGAGGTCAGACATTATAAGCATGGTCATCTGGGCAGCTTCACCAGGAAGCTGCAACTTCACACTCCCCAGGGAACCACCCATCTATTCTCTGCAAGTCACTGGGGCAAAGGGTCAAACAAAGGGGAAGATGGGTGCATGCACAGTGAAGTTGTGGTGACAGAGGGAGGTGCTTACCTGTCAGTCTAACCTGGGGAACAAAGATCATTGGCTGTGAGGTTGGAGCGAATACAAGTGCAGGAAATCCTGAAGGCTTAATTGTTTAGCTCCTAGTTATAACCCCAAGACAGAGTGCTGGCTCTCTTATTCCTCTTGCTTTGCTCCTGCTTCCTTGTACTCGCTTATTCTGTGACCTGTGCTCGCCTGCCATTAGGCCCTACAGGTTACATGGCCCATGATCATGTGGCTTTCACATGCAATGGACTGCAGCTGGGAACACGAGTTAAGCTGGTCACATGCTGGGCTGGACTGTGCTTTAATATGAAGCAACGACTCTGGGCAGTAGCTCTGCTGAGATAAGACTGGGCTTTTTCCATGGAGATATTGAAACGCGGGAATTAAACTGGACTGCTTTGTTTTCCTCTGGGCAGGATACAAAGGTGATTTCCCAGGTTCTTGTCCAGGTGGACTCTGAGAATGAAGCCACGGACAAAAGGTGCCATAGGAAAAGGTGGAAATTTAGTGAGAAACAAGCACAGACTCCCATGTGGGGAGGGGGAGAGAGACCCATTAAGTCCCTCTTTTCTAAGGCTTCTAAGGGCTGCAGTTCTTTGTGTCCTGATATCCCCTCTGATTGGTCACTATAAGCAGCTTCAGAGCTCAAACCCCACCTGGGGTTCCCCACTTTCCCTCCCTTTTGTTTTTCTACTCCTTGTGGCCTTTTTTTTTATTCTGTGAATGAGAGGTTTCCTCTCCTTTATTCTGGAAATGAGTGTCTTTTTCTCCCTTTATTCTGGAAATGTATACCTTTTGGCAACTCCCAGCCCCTTTATTCTGTAATGTATGCCTTCTGGCAGCTCCCAGTTTTGCAGCCCCTTGGTTCTCCCCCATGGACCCCCTAATTCCTAAATCTCTCTAAACCTGCCTATTTACCCCTAAAAACTCCTTTCAATATGACAGAAACGGGACCTTGGAGGGGAACTCCCTAAATTTTACATCATCAACAAAGCTTTCCACAATAGCTCATCCTCCCATGGAAGCCTCAGGAAATTCTTGTTCCCGTGGCACCCCAAGAGCTCCATTTCTACCATTAACAGGTGGGGACACAGAGGGCACCCCACTGATAACAAAAAAAAAGTAAAAATTAGTTGTCTTGTAAAATATAATAAGGCAGAGTACAAAATGTAATATAGCAGTCACTGTCTTCTCTCAAGATGACAATCTAATTATAAGATAAGCATAGTTATTTATGAAGAAAACTTACCACATGAATAATCAATACATATGGGTAGTAGAGAGGATTAAAGGTGAAATAGCATTTCCAAGTCAGCTAATCTAAAAGAAAAGCTTCAAACTTAAGATTTGACAAGGTCCTTCTGGGAAAACACACACACACACACACACACACACACACACACACACACACACACACCAACAAAAAACAAGCTAAGTGTAAAGGAAAAAGTAGAGCTACATACCCAGGAGAAAGTATGGGGAAAAAGTATGAATGTGAGAATTACATATATGCTCTAGGTCAGTGGTTCTCAGCCTTCTGGCCCTTTAAATACAGTTCCTCATGTTGTGACCCAACCATGAAATTATTTTCGTTGCTACTTCAGAACTGTAATGTTGCTACTGTTATGAATCGTAATGTAAATATCTGATATGCAGGATGGTCTTAGGCGATCCCTGTGAAAGGGTCATTCAACCGCCAAAGGGGTTGCGACCCACAGGTTGAGAACCGCTGCTCTAGGTGAAGAAAATAAACCGCACTGAGGATCAGGAACATGAAGCATATGAAAGCAGATTGCATGAGGCCCTTAGTCTCAGTCTGAGTTTTCTCTGTTACATGGTTCACAGGGAATCCTGAAAATCTTGTTTAAAATTATAAGTAACTGTAGTTTTAGAAAACTGAATCTGAGATATCATCACAAGTCAGCATGGCTTTTTAATATTCTAGAATGTACCTGGTGAGCTTGAGACTAACTTATGTAATGTTTTCACAATATTAGTTTTAATGGTATTGAAACAGAAATTTTAGAGGAATATATGCAGGTTTATGGAATTTTTAGAATTAGGGTCCATGGAAAAAACATAGGGCTACAGGTTGGGAGAAGGTATATTTCCATAAGACAGGGGTCCTCAAACTTTTTAAACAGGGGGCCAGTTCACTGTCCCTCAGACCGTTGGAGGGCCGGACTATAGTTTAAAAAAAACTATGAACAAATTCCTATGCACACTGCACATATCTTATTTTGAAGTAAAAAACAAAACGGGAACAAATACAATATTTGTATTTGCATGTGGCCCTCCGTAGTTTGAGGACCCCTGCCATAAGACAAGGAAGCCAGGTGCAGTTACATTTCCATAAGACAAGGGAGCAGCAATAGCTGCATTTACCTGAGACAAGAGAACTGAAAGTAGCCTAAAAAGGTCTGTATTTACAAAGTAAAGAAGAAGGAAGAAAGCCCAGAAGGAATAGGAGGACAATGAGGGAGGAGGGCCTCAGGAGTCACTATAGTAACCAATTCAAAAGGGAATATTGACCAACCAGAGGGGATATCAGGACACAGGAAATGCAGCCATGGAAACAGGAAGTCGGTGGGACCCTTTCCCCCTCCCCACGTGGCAGTCCATTCTGTGGGACTTTTTCCCTCTCCCCACGTGGGAGTCTGCACTTATTCTTCAATAAATCTCCAACCTTGCTATACTACCTTCTGTCCGTAGATTCATTCTTTGATTCTGGCAGACAAAGAATCTGGATTCCTGTCCAAAAATTCTGCATCAGTACATTGATGGTTTCTGAATTATTTTCACATAAAAATCACACTACTGAACTCTGTTAATTTACCGTTGACAATATATTTCAAAAACTTATTCACAGATGCATAAAGCAGTGTATGATTAAAGTTTTTATTAGCAAATTTATATATAAATGGTGAGTGTTTTTATTTTCTCACTAGAGGCCTGATGCATGAAATTTGTGCAAGGGGCTCAGCCTTTGCAGCCGGGGCAGCTTGCCTTGGCCTTCGCAGCCTGGGCTTCGTCCGGAAGGTCATCCAAAAGGATGTCCGGAAGGTAGTTTGGCTGCCCGGTCTAATTAGCATATTATGCTTTTATTATTATAGACTAAAGGCTCAGTGCATGAATTCGTGCACCTTGAAAGGAACTGTGGGCCGCAAGGCTATGGTAGGCACGGGAGCAGGTCTCGGCCCATCCTCCACGCCCCCGCCCGGCCCCTCCCACCACGGCCCCCAGTCCCCTGTCTGCTGGCAGCCCTGCTCCCGCTGCCACCGCTCCCACATGCTGATGGCGCCGGCTCCGCTCGAACCCACTGGCAGTGAAGAGAGATTGAGGCAGGCGCCAGAAGTGGGTGTGAGTGGGCCAGCGCCATCAGTGGGTGCTGCCCCGATCGCCTCTCAGGAGCAGGGGGAGGTGGAGAAGCCCTCGGGGGTGATCGGGGCTGGCAGCCTACACTCGCACCCGCTAATGGCGCCAAGTGATTGAGACCGGCGCTGGGCACCAGCAGCAAATAAGAGTGACTGCTCTGGTGCCAACTGTGGGTGGGAGCGAGGCCGGCACCAGCAGCAGGTGCGAGTGGCAGGCGGGACCATGGTGCATGGGAGCAAAGAATTTTCAGTAACCACTAGATGCTTGCCCTGATGACAGTGACTGGCGCCCCACCTTGGTCTGGTGCTCCCGCTCACCTGCTCCACCAAGCCGCTGCAGCCAATGCCCGCCATGTTCTGCACACGCCCCCTGGTGGTCAGTGCACATCATAGTGACTGGTTGTTCTGCCGTTCGGTATATTTGCATATTAGCCTTTTATTATATAGGATAAGATTCAATATATCAGTTTAAGAACATAGATATTAGGAGTAAAAATAGTTACAAAAGCAAAAAGGAAAGGAAAAATAATGAACATGTGTAGATTGTGTATGGCTCTGTTTGTTTTTGCAAATAATGTTATTTTTATGAGCTTTTTCTAGACAGCGTTGGGTACTGTTTTTGTTTTGTTTGTTTTTGTTCTTTTATTCTCAAAATAGTCTAAATATTTTGACTAAATTTTAATTATAGAAGAGATAGAGGGGTCTCAGGGGTCTTTTCATACGGAGAGTATTTGATGATACACTTAAAGGGTGGACCTGTAGATAATGACCTTTTTCCTACATCCATCTCACTAAGTCTGAACACTTAGGGGTTACATTTACAACACTTTGTAAAAGTAGTACTTATCTCATGCTATCTCTGTCAATAACAATTTCATTTAAAACATGGGTAGTAGTACACCATAACTTTTACATGATTCAACCAGGAGTAAAAATAAAACATGTGGTCGTGTGATTGCCTTAATGCAGTAGCTAATTAATATGGGATTTAAAACAACAATTAGGACATTTGCATTTTTTTTGCATATCCACCTACCTCTGTGATAATTACCAGCGAAAAATTAAATGGTTCACTAAGTATCAGCATCCCAATACCACAGAGAACAATCCTTGCTAATTGAAATGTGATGCATTAACTGCTTGGCAATACAAAGATATTTTGTATTTTCCTGAAACAAATGTGGACTGGTGAATATCCCTCAATGTTACACCATTTAACTTTAGAATTATCAAAGAATTAACATGGAACCATTTCAAATTATTTCTAACCTGGTAAGTGAGTTAAATATTTAATTATAGGTGTGTGTGTGTGTGTGTGTGTGTGTGTGTGTGATGTACGTGTGTGATGTACCACATGTCTATGACTACTTATAGCTTATATATAGATATTTATATACATATGTATTTACATAAATGTGTTATGGATAAAGGATGAAATAAAATAAGAATAATATCTATACTAATAAAAGGGTAATATGCTAATTAGACTGGATATCTTCTGGATGACCTTTCGGACGTCCTTCCAGACAAAACCTCCAGACAAAACCACAGTGGTGGGGCCAAGGCAGATCAGGCCAGCAGGAGAGAGCAGTTAGAGCAGTGGTTCTCAACCTTCCTAATGCCATGACCTTTAATACAGTTCCTCATGTTGCGGTGACCCCCAACCATAAAATTATTTTTGTTGCTACTTCATAACTGTAATTTTGCTACTGTTATGAATCTTAATGTAAATATCTGATATGCAGGATGTATTTTAGTTGTTACAAATTGAACATAGTTAAAGCATAGTGATTAATCACAAAAACAATATGTAATTATATATGTGTTTTCTGATGGTCTTAGGCGACCCCTGTGAAAGGGTTGTTCGATTGCCAAAGGGGTTGTGACCCACAGGTTGAGAACCGCTGAGTTAGAGGAATCAGGCTGGCAGGGGAGCAGTTAGGGGACTATCAGGCCGGCAAGCAGGGGTGGTTAGGGGCAATCAGGAAGGCAGGCAGGTGAGTGGTTAGGAGCCAGTGGTCCCGGATTGTAAGAGGGATGTCTGACTGCTGGTTTAGGCCCCATCCCACAGTCATCGTGCCTAACCCAGCAGTCAGACATCCCCTGAGGGGTTTCAGATTGGAGATGGTGCAGTCCAGGCTGAGGGAAACCACCTCCCTCCACCCCAGGGTGCAAGATTTTCATGCACTGGGCCTCTAGTAAAAAAATAATAATAAAATAATAATAATAATAATAATAGTAATAATAAATTTTGAAAATTTTAAATTAAGATGGGAAAATTATGTCAGTACAATACTGTCTTCTCATATAGAAGTAGAGTTAATGCTTCATTGATTTTGTTTTATTTTTTAAAAAACCAGGGACACCTTTTATAAGATTTATTCCTGACTATAATTTTCTTCTTAAATTATATTAAAAATATTTTCTAACACTGATATGTGATTATTTAAGAATGGCAATTGATTTTTTTTGTATACATATGTACACAAATATCATTGCCACATTTTCTTATTACTTCTAATGAATTGTCTTTTGATTATCTTAGTTTTTCCTTTGCAGACAATTAAATTTCTATAGGGACAATTAATCAAACAAGTTTGGTTGTTTTTTTTTTTTTTTTGCTGCTGCTTAAGGCCACCAGTACATTAAACAGAATCAATGAAACCAGATGTAAATGTATCATATCTTATTTTAAAAGAATATTTTTACTGTTTTATTACTCTGGACAATCTTTTTTTTTGTTTTTTTAAATACACATTATCACACTAATGATATCTTTTTCTACAATTAATTTTATATCAGATATTTGTTGATTTGTTCATGGTAACCATTCTGACAGGTGTGAGGTGATATCTTATTGTGTCTTTTTAAAATAGTTTTTTTAAAAAAATATGTTTTTATTGATTTTAGAGACAGAAGAAGGGAGAGTGAGCCCTAGCTGGTTTGGCTCAGTGGATAGAGCGTCAGCCTGCAGACTCAAGGGTCCCAGGTTCGATTCCGGTCAAGGGCATGTACCTGGGTTGTGGGCACATCTCCAGTAGGGGGCGTGCAAGAGGCAGCTGAATCGATGTTTCTCTCTCATCAATGTTTCTAACTCACTATCCCTCTCCCTCTCCCTTCTTCTCTGTAAAAAAATCAATAAAATATATTTTTTTTTAAAAAAAAGGGAGAGTGAGAAAGAGAAACATCCAATGGTGGCTCCTGCATGCTACATGCCTTGGATAGAGCAGCAATCTGGGCACGTGCCCCAACTGGGAATCAAGCTAGGGACCTCTTGGTGCATGGGACAACTTTCAACCAACCCAGCCACACCAGCCAGGGCTCATTGTGGTTTTAACTTACATTTTCCTGATGATTACTGATGTTGAGCATCACTTCATATGTCTCTTGGCCATTTCTATGTCCTCTTTGGGAAACTGTACATGCAGGTTTATTTTTCTATTTTATAATTTGAATATTTGTATTTTTGTATTGAGTTTCATACTGCATAGATTTTAAATATCAACCCCTTATTAGTTGTATCATTGTGATTATATTCTTCATTCAGTCATTTGTCTTTTCATTTTGTTGCAGGGTTTACGCATTTAAAAAATATTTATTGAACCCTTTCCATAGGTCAGGCAGTGTGCCGGACACAAGGGTTCCTTTAATGGAGCTTACTATTTCGTGGGGAACAGGGGAGCAGGAAGGCAGATATTAAACTAATTATTTTACAGATAATGGTCTAATGAAAATTATGTCAAATTCTATAAAGGAGAGATATAAGGTGCCATGAAAACCGAAGGGGGCCTACATCTAGATGGGGGAAATAGAAAAGGCTTTCTTTAAAATAATATATTTTATGGAGTAACATAATAATAGTAATAGCTGCAGCATCTAATATTTATTGAGTGCTTACTATATGCCAGGTACTGTTCTAGTCTCACAAACCCATTTCTGCTATCTGTTTTACAGATTAGTGGACTGAAAAATGGAAGGTCAAGACCTAACCCTTGATCTTGGCCAGGTAGTTCAGTTTGTTAGAGTGTCATCCAGGTATGCTACGGTTATAGGTTCAATACCCGGTCAGGGTACCTACAAGAATCAACTAATGAATGCATAAATAAATGGGAAAACTTATGTTCTCTCTCTCTCTCTCTCTCTCTCTCTCTCTCTCTCTCTCTCTCTCTCTCCCCCCCTCCCTCCCTCCCTCCCTCCCTCGATATCTCTCAAAAATTAGTAAATACATTTTAAAAATTAAAAAAATTGAAGAAAACAGCTTACCCTTACTTCCTAGTTAGTCAATTTTGACCAGTATGCAAACCTAGGCTGTCCTGCCCTCATGCTATTCTTCCCTTCCTTTCCTAGCAAAAGCCTCTGAGGTAGGGGGGTGCTTATATTTTGAAAGAACACAGAAGTGACAGGAGTAACTGACAGTGGACAGGACAGGGTGGGAGAGCAGTGAGATACAAATTAGCCGAGGTCAGATTGTAAAAAAATTGTTGTTGGAAATAAAGATTTTAATGAGGTTGGACTGTGTGCATGTTTGATACAGTCCTCACTGGCCTCATCGTTTACAGCATCAGCACATTTCCATGTAACACACTCACAGGGGTTTTCCCCATTAAAACTAATGAAACTTCAGCTTCAGGCTTCTTCACTTTCATGGGTTCCTGTGCTTTCTAGGGGTTGTTGTGGACTATAGAGTGGTCTAGGTGGACAAGAGCAGGCAGGTTGCAGTCAGAAAGATTTCTGGTCCATTACCAGGGGGTCTCAGAAGAAGAAGGTCCTCAGAACTGCATAGAGCAAAACCCGGATCCATTTCTTTACATTCCTGTCAGCATCTCTTATTTCACACACTGATTTTTGGGAGGAGGTCTGAGGGAAGGTGGCTGAGAATTATGGTTTGAAGGCAAGAGAGAGGAGGCAGAAGACTCAGAAGGGGTCCTAAATTCAGAATAGTTGGAAAGTCGATAGATCATAAAACAAACTCAAACAGATTCAAAAGTTAAAATGTCAGCATTTAATAACAAATGGCTTCATAGAGGGAAGTAATTTTTCTTAAGTTTTCTGTTTTTAAATGAAAGAGATTCTGCTTATTAATAGAAATATTAATATTTCATAAAGAAATACTCTGGTCAGTAAGAGACACCTTTGACACAACATGGGATGTAGACTTTGTTTACAAAGCAAACCAAAACACTGTTATTCTCAAAGGAATGTGACACAGTAATCAGCAGATGTCTCAATGGATCTGCAGCTTTGATAATAAAATCATTTCCATAATGTTCTTCCTTATATCTCTTGATCCCTTACTATTAACCGACACTTAGTAAATGTCAGTAACTATCCCGCCTTCTTTGCTACTCTCACTGATGCTTCCATCTGCCTTTGCTATACTGACACTGCCCGTGGCCTATGCTGTTTGGAAAATGTGGTCCTCCATCTGAGTCCCACAGCGCTGAGGTGTCCATGGGGATTCATGTGAAAGGAGACAGGGAGGGAGCCTGCTGGGCGGCCTGGGCTCTCATGGGAACATCCTGAGGAGGGAGCCAGGCTGCAGCATTTCCCTCCCTCAGCCAGTGGCAGGCTCCCACTTTTTTCTCTTCTCTCAGAGAAGATGTATCTCAGCAGACAACTAGAAAAGAAAGGAAAACATAATCAGCGATGGAGAAGAGAGAGGATGGGACCTGAAGATGCTGCAGAGCTCCGCATTTTCTTAAGCTCTGAATGGTCCTGTGGTTTCATGACTAGCTTTCTGTTCCTTTCTCTTTCTGTCTTTTAATGCTTGTTACTGTTGTGCTGCTCTTTGTCTGCCAGAGTGGCCTGGCATCTGCGGGAGGGGCACGCCAGGAGAGAGTTTGAGGAAACACAAGGAAACTGTTGATGAAATTTCATAAGTAGATCTTGACTTGGCCCAGATCTGAGGACTGAGCAGGATAGACACCCTGGGACCAACACCATGTGTGGGCGTGCCAACCCCTCACAACAGATGTGTTTGTGTGTGAATGGATGTGACTGTGTGTGAATGTATGAATGTGTGAATGTGTGTGTATGCATGTGTGAAGGTGAGTGTGTGTGTGCATGTGCATGCATGTGTGAATGTGTGAAAGTCAATGTCAATGTCTATGAATGATTGTGAATGGGTGTGTATGAATGTGGGGCTGTGTGTGCCTGTGTTGGTACCCAAGAAGGGAGTTTTCTCATTATAACTCAAAGCTTTAAATTTAGACTTTGGTCTCATTTTCAGATGAAGTTAAACAAATTCACACAAAACACTGACAGCCTTGCCCTGGCCACAGTGGCTCAGTTGCTTGAGCATCATCCCTTGCATCAAAAGGTCACTGGTTCCCCAGGAGCCATCTCATCAATGTTTCTCTCTCCCTTCCACTCGCTCTAAAATCAATTAAAAAACAATTTAATCCAAACTAACTAACTAACAACAACAGAACCACACTGACAGAACAATTCCATCCCCTTCTAATGTGTGTCCTATAGTGGACTCATCACCAACACAGCCTTATGAGTTATAATAGCACACTTATTACATGGAATAAATGGCCTCATATTAAAACATGTATTCACATAATCATTTCAAATAGGTCACCATTTAAGCCCTGTTGACACTTGTCAGCTGGCCTCTTCACATGGGGGCTCCGTGAACTTTTGGGGGTGCAGGCTCCATGCAGGGTTCCATCCATCCCCTGCGGGCTATTCAGTTGTCCTCGATGTGAGAAGGCAGTTCCTGCTCTGGGTGTGCCCTCTCTGCACAATGGAGACTCCCCACACGTGGCATCCTTCACTTCTCTCAATAGGCCTGTAAGGTAGACACAAGGGGACCAGCGCTTGTCCAAGTTTGCTCAGCAGCCCTCGGACACCAGGCTCTTCTCACCACTGTGTGTCAGGAGGCCGCCTGAGAGCAGGAGTTCAGGGAGCCTGAGCACGTCCTACCAAGGTTCTGTGTGTGAAACCTGGCCTTCTATTTTTGTTGTTGTTGCTGTTAGGTTTTTGAATATTTTTATCACAGTAAAATATACACAATGAAATTTACCATTTTAACTATTTTTTTATGCACAATTCAGTGGTGGTAATTAAGTTCATAGTGCTGTGCAGCTGTCACCACCATCATCTCCATCACTGCTCCCATCTTCTCCAACTGAAACTCTGTCCCCACTAAACAGCTCCCATCCTCCTTCCCCACCCCTGGTGCCCTCCATCTTACCTCTGTCTCTATGACTGACAGCTCCATTGGCCTCATGTGAGTGGGATCACACAGTATTTGTCTTTCTCTGACTGGTTTGTTCACTGAGCACCATGTCTTCAGTGTCCACCCAGGTTGCAGCATGTGTCAGGATATTCTTTCTTTCTTTTTTTTATTTAACTGGATTTATTGGGGTGAGATTGGTTAATTATATAGCTTTCAGGTGCACGATTCTATAATACATCATCTGTATATTGTACTGTGGTCACCACCCCAAGTAAGTTCTCCTTCCATCACCATTTATCCTTGTTGGACCCTCTTCTACCAACACCTTTCCCTGTGGTAATCTCCATCCTGCTGTCTGTATTTATGAGGTTTTTTTACTTTGCTTAATCTCTTTCCCTTTTTCATCCAGCCCCCCAACCTCCCTCCCCTCTGACAGCTGTCAATCTGCTCTCTGTATCTATGAGTCTGTTTCTATTTTTTTGTTAGTTTATTTTTTTTATTAGATCCCACATATAAGTAAATCCTAAGATATTTGTATTTCTCTAACTGGCTTATTTCCCTTAGCGCAATACTCACCAGCTCCATCCATGCTGCCCCAAAGTGAAAGATTTCTTTCACTTCATTCCTTTCTACAGCTGAGTAGTATTCCATTGTGTTATGTACCACAGCTTTTATCCACTCCTCTGCTGATGGGCAGTTGGATAGCTCCCAAATATTGGCTATGGTAAGTAAGGCTACAGTGAACATAGTGGAGCAAGGATCTTTTTGAATCAGTGTTTAGGTTTCTTCAGATATATTCCCAGGCTATCTTTACTCCGTTGTACGTTCTTGTGTCTTTTGTCAATTATTAATTGATCATAAATGCATGGGTTTATTTCTGGACTTTTTATCCTGTTCCAAATGATCTATATGTCTGTTTTTATGGCAGTACCATGCAATATTTTATTACTATGGCCTTGTAGTATAGCTTGATACCAAGTAGTGTGATTCCTCCAACTTTGTTCTTTTTCAAGATTGCTGTATTTTGTTGTTGTTGTTGTTGTTCCATATATATTTTTGAAATATTTTTGTTGCTCTGTGAACTCCACAATTGGTATCTTGATAGCGATAGTGTTTAATATATAGATCATTTTGGTTAGTATGGACACTGAACTGATAAAAATTCTTCTTATCCATGAACATAGTATATGATTTCACTTATTTGTATCTTCTTCAATCTTTCTTTCTTTCTTCTTTCTTTCTTTCTTTCTTTCTTTCTTTCTTTCTTTCTTTCTTTCTTTCTTTCTTTCTTTCTTTCTCTTTCTTTCTTTTTCTCTTTCTTTTTCTTTCCTCAATATCTTTCTTTCCTTTTTTGTTAATCCTCATTGGAGGATATTTTTAATTACTTTTTTAGAGAGTGGAAGTGAAGAAGGGAGGGAAGAGGAGAAGTAGGAAAGAGAGAGGGAGGGAGAGAGAACCAATGATGTGAGAGAGAGTTTGATTGGGATGGAAGCTGCTGCTGAGGTATGTACCCTTGACACACTATTCATTTTCTTGCTTCAGTATCTTATAATTTTTTAAGAACAGGTCGTTTAAGTCCTTGGTTAAATTTATTTTTAGGTATTTTATTTTTGTGGATGCAAAAACAATTGTAAATCAGATTGTCTTCTTAGTTTACCTTTTGATAGTTCATTATTGGTGTATAAAAATGCAACTGATTTCTGAATATTTACTTTGTATTTGAATTCATTGATCAGTTCTGGTAATTTTTTGGTGGAATCTTTTGGGCTCTCTATGTACAGTATTATGTCATCTGCAAATAATGACAGTTTTACTTCTTCATTTCCAATTCAAATGCTTTTTATTTCTTCTTTTTTTCTAACTGCTGTGGCTATGACCGAGTATTATGTTGAATAAGAGTGGTAAGGCCTTGTTCCTGATCTTAAGGAAATCACTTTTACTTTTTGTCCATGTAGTATGATATTGGCTATAGATTTGTCATATATGACCTTTATTGTGTTGAGGTATGTTCCCTCTATTCACACATTGCTGAGAGCTTTTATCATAAATGGGCACTGGGCTTTGTCAAGTGCCTCTTGTGCCTCTATTGATATGATCATATAATTTTATTCCTTATTTTATTTAATCTGTGTAATTTTTATAGATTTGCAGATATTGCATATCCAAGGAATAAATCCCACTTGATCATGGTGTTTAATCTTCCCAATGTATTGCTGGATCCAGTTTGCTAATATTTGTTGAGGATTTTAGCATTTGTGTTCATCAGGGATATAGGCCCATCATATTGTTTTTTAGTGTCTCTGATTTTAGAATTAGGATAAATACTGGCCTCATAAAATGAGATTGTCAGTCTTCCCTTGTTTTGAATTTTAAAATAGTTTGAGAACAACAAGTATTAGTTCTTCTTTGAATGTTTGGTATTATTCCCCTACAAAGCCATCTGGTTCAGCATTTTTGCTTTTGGGGATTTCTTCAATTTCATTAGTTGCAGTAGATCCATTCAGATTTCCTTCCTCTTCCTGATTGAGTTTTGGAAGCTTGTATATTTGTTGTAATTTATCCATTTTGTTCAGATTGTTCAATTTTGGCATATAGTTGTTTTTAACGTTTTCTTACAATCCTTTGTATTTCTGTGTAATCAGTTCTTACTTTCTTCTCTTTCATTTCTGACTTTATTAGCTGGAATCCTCACTTTTGTTTTTCTTGATGAGTCTGAATAAAGGTTTGTTAATTTTTTTTTTTATTATTTTGTTGTTGTTAATTATCACCAGAGGATATTTTTTCCAATTAAATTTTTTTTGAGAGAGTGGATGGGATTGAGGGAAAGGAGGAGAAGTAGGTGGAGAGGCTGAGAGATAGAGAAAGAGAGAGAGAGAGAGAGAGAGAGAGAGAGAGAGAGAGAGAGAGAGAGAGAAATGTCAATTGGTTAATTGGTTCCCTCACTCCTGTGAGAGACACACATCAATCGTTTCTCTTCTGCACATGCCCAAGTAGGGTCAGCAATTGAGCCTGCATGCCAGGTACATGCCCTTGACCAGGAATTGAACCACAACACTTTGGTGTGTGGATGTTCTAACCATTGAATAACTCTCGCTTCATTGATCTTATTTTTTTTAGATTCTATTTTATTTATTTCTGCTCTGATCTTCAATATGTCCTTTGTTCTCATTTTTGAACTGTTTGTTTTTTCTTCTCTAGTTCTAAGTGTGAAGTTATATTCTTTATTTTGGATTTTTTTTGTTTTTTGAGGTAGGCCTGTAATGTTTTGAATTTTCTTCTTAGAACTACTTTTGCTGTGTCCCATAGATTTTGGGCTGTTGTGCAATCATTTTCATTTGCTTCAAGTTATCTTTTGATTTCTTTTCTGATCTCATTATTAACCCATTTATTGTTTAGTTACATGT